>NW_007257550.1:87595-90135 GCF_000164805.1 Carlito syrichta
ACTGCACTCCAGTCTGGGCGACCGAGTGAGACTCCAACTCAAAAAAAAAAAAAAAATGGGTTCCCAGGACCACAGGAGTTTTTCCATTAGAGTAGTCAAAATAGGCTTTTTAAATTTTATTTTATTTATTTTGTGGCTGGGTACATGGCTCACACCTGTAATCCCAGCATTTGGGAGACTGAGGAAGGAGGATGGCTTGAGGCCAGAAGTTTGAGACCAGCCTGGGTAACATAATGAGCCCCTGTGTCTACAAAAAAATTATTAATAAAATTAGCCACTGGCTCACGCCTGTAATTCCAGTACTTTGGGAGGCAGAGGTGAGAGGATTGCCTGAGTGCAGGGGTTTGAGACCAGCCTGAGCAACTTGGCGAGACCTCGTCTCTGCAATAGATCACCTAAAATATTAGCCAGGCATGGTGGTGCACGTCCATGGTTCCAGCTACTTGGAAGGCTGAGGCAGAAGGATCGCCTGAGCCCAGTGGGTCCAGGCTGCGGTGACTGTGAGCATGCCACTGCACTCCTGCCTGGGCAACAGAGTGAGACTTCTACTCAAAAAAAAAAGAAAAAAGAAAAGAAAGCAAGAAATTAGCCAGGCATGGTGCCTGCTGTCCCAGCTATTCATGAGGCTGAGGAGGGAAGATCCCTTGAGCCCAGGAGTTCGAGGCTGCAGTGAGCTGTGGTTGTACCACTGTATTCCAATCTGGGCAGCCGAGTGAGAGCACCTCTTATATAAATTTTGTCTTAAATTACATATTTTTCCTGTAGCGATGTTGACACTGTAAAAGACTTTTTGAAGAAGCACAGAGTCTGTTTTATTAACAGCGGTCTGTGTTCTTAACAGAGACTCCGGGGACGTGGCGGCTCTCAGAGGGTAAGTTCAGCCTCTAGGCTTCCCCCTGTTCTGTTGACTCTGACTTCATCCTCTGACCACTCAGTCACCTGTGCGGTCGGTTGTTCTCCTGTGATTCAGGTCCCGGAAGTTTAACATTCTGGGCACAAACACAAAAGTTATGAACATGGAGGAGTCCAACAACGGCAGCCTCTCTGCGGAGTTCAAGCACTTGGTGCGTGTGGGGACCCAACCACCCCTCCAAAGGGTGCGTGGCAGAGGGGCGGCGGGGAGGGCCCTTGTGACACTTGGTCTTCTCTTTTCCTGCAGACCCTGAGGGAGCAGAGGTGTGGGAATGGGGGCCGAGCCAACTGCGACGTGAGTTGTGCAGGGTTGGAGGCCGTCTGGGGGTTTGTGCTGGGAGGGAGGGAGGGAGAAAGAGCCTTGACTCCCCAGAACTAGAAACATCAACCTGTGCTTCCAGCGGAAGTCATTCAGAAACATCACTGGGGCCAAGGTGACAGGACCAGAAGTGATGGTGCCCCAGAGTTCCCCGGTTCGAGGCATTTTGCTTGTCTGAAGTTCACTCCTCAGGGAGAGGTGGAAAGCCCCTGGCTCAGCTGCCGTCCACACCCGTATGGTGGAAAAGCAAAGTTACATCTTGCCCGGGGCTTTCCAAATTCCCCACAGCTCCTGCCAGCTGGTCCTGCCAGGCTTCATGTTTAGTGACCTGTTTTTCTCACAGAGACGGGATAACATAGCCGAGCACGGTGACTCACACCTATAATCCCAGCACTTTGGGAGACTGAGATGGGAGGATTGCTTGAATCCAGAAGTTCCACACTAGCCTGGGCAGCATAGTGAAACTTTGTCCCTACAAAAAAATCAAAAAATTAGCCAGACAGGGTAGTGGGTACCCGCAATTCCAGCTACTCAGGAGGCAGAGGCGGGAGGATTGCCTGAGCCTAGGAGGTCGAGGCTGTGGTGAGCTGTGATCATGTCACTGTACTCCAGCCTGGGCAACAGAGTGAGACCCTCACACACACACACAAACAAAAATTCTAGAATATATACAAAACAGTGCTATGTATTAGTACTGTTGTTAGTATCCAAGGCTACAGTATACTGTCCCTGTAATATTCCCATTGTAAACTGAATGCATTACTTTTGATTTTTTTTTTTTTGAGTTGGAGTCTCACTCAGCCACCCAGACTGGAGTGCAGTGGCCGCTCCCGGCCACCGCAGCCTCGACCTGCTGGGCTCCGGCGATCCTTCTGCCTCAGCCTTCCAAGTAGCTGGAACTACAGGCACGCGCTACCACGCCAGGCTAATTTTTGATTTGTTGTAGAGGATGAGGTCTCATCAAGTTGCCTCGAACCCGCGGGCTCAGGCAGTCCACTCACCTCGCGGCCTCCCAAAGTGCTGGGATTACAGGCTGAGCCATCGAGCCCGGCTGCGTTACTTTTATAATCAGAAAAAGAGTATTTTAAAAATGAATTAGAGGCCAGACGCGGTGGTTCACGCCTATAATCCCAGCACTTTGGGAAGCCAAGGTGAGAGAATTTCCTGAGCCCACGGGTTCAAGACCAGTTTGGGCAATTTGGCAAGACCTTATTTCTACAATCAATCCAAAAACTAGCTGGGCATGGTGGCGTGTGCCTGTAGTTCCAGCTACTTGGAAGGCTGAGGCAGAAGGATGGCCTGAGTCCAG
>NW_007257551.1:0-54132 GCF_000164805.1 Carlito syrichta
GAGTGAGTCCGTTGGGGACTCTTCAGTAGTGAGAAGTGCTTAAAAAGGGTTTGTGGGGGATGGGTTGGTAAGGGCTGCACTTGGGTTAAAGGTGATGGACGCCTGGAATTTGGCTAGAATGTCCCTGCCCATAAGAGGTACGGGACATTGAGGCAGTACCAAAAAGGAATGAGTGAAGGGGACGTTTGCAAAAATGCATGTAACTGCAGGAGTTATGCGTGGAGTGATGGACTGGTCCCCTACCCCGACTATAGGGGACTTAGACAGGAAAGTTGTAGTATGACGGCACCAATGAAGGACAATGGCGCCAGTGAGACTTGGTACCCTTTGAGGCCAAGAGATTTATTAGAGCAGTGGCTACAGGGAGAGGGAAGGAGGTCTGTAACCGCCTGGTGGGAAAAGGGAGTGAGAGAGAGAGGGCGATAGAGAGGTCTGTATTTATCGGTTTTGGGAGGGGGCGGCCTGTGCTCTCTGAGCCTGGCCGTGCCAGCCAGAGTCATCTTAGGGTCTTTATTGGAGGGAGCTATGAGGTAGTATTCCTATAGGGAGATAATGTTTGTACATGAGTTTAAGTTTCGCGCACGCGGGAGAGGTAGGAATTTACGGCCTTTGTTGTCTTTGTTAGGTTCCCTAGTGTTGGCGCCATCTCGAGAGACATCCTTCTGGCTGTTCCCCGTGCCTTTCAGCGAGGCACATAACATCACTAAGGGAAGCTGTTCTTAAACTAGGCAAAGTGAGGACCAGTGGGAGACCCAAACTTCACCTGTACATTGACCACTTATGTACCTAATCCTGACTTGTACTCCATGTCTTTAAAATAAAAATAATTTTAAAAAATAAATACAAAAATGAGTGAATTAATTTAAAAATAACAATAACAACTAACACATCTAGCCCTTTCACTTTACATATATTACTTTATTTAATCTTCCCAACATTTGTTGAGGAAGATGCTATTATTTTTCACATTACATTAATATTTAGAAATATGAACTAAAAGTCAAAGGAAAAGGTCAAAACAATTGCCCTTTTAGAGTAAACATAAGTCATATCAAGTAACAGAAAAGGAGGATTCTGATTGTTATCTTATAGTAGTATTTGATTGTTTACCAAATATATATTTTTATAAAAATAAAAATCAACTAAAAACTAAGCCTGTTAATTCTTTTATCAAACATATTCTTCTTGTTTCTCATACCTAAATTAAAAGGCAGATGTTGATTCTAGACTTAATTTCATCATTTGCTACTCATATATAACCTAGGACTCAGATCTCTTGCACAATGAACCTTATTTCTTTGTTATAAATCTACTTATTCACTAAACATTGGAGTCAGAATATCATTTTTTTATTTTCTAACCTCTTATCTTTTTATAATCACTCCATAGGTGGCCTCGTCTGGTCTCATGAATAAATACTCTGTACACATTGATGAGTTCCACATTTATGTCTCCAATCTCAATCTTTTATTTAACTTCTAGATTGCATTCTTGGTTTTACGAACTGTGAAGAGGTCGATGTGGATGCGAACTGTGAAGAGGTCGATGTGGATGGAGCAGAATAGTGAGGAGAGTAGGGAGAGATAAGATTAAGAGGAATCCCAGGGTTAAATTGAGTAGGGTTTTGGATTCTATTTTCAGTGAGATGGAAATTCATTCAAAGGTTTTGAGGAGGCAAGGGATTTCAGCTAACATACACTATTAGGCAAGGGACTTGAGCTAACATACACCACTTAATAGTGGTAAACTATTAAGAAGTAGGATAAGAATAAAAGCAAGAGCTGGTGCAATACCCCAAGAGAAATGTGATCCTAGGTAGGAAGGGATTGAGGAATGCTCTGTATTTGAGGGTGCCTATTACCTTGGCTTCCTGCTAATTAGTAATCCTTTCCCTCCCCCCGCTTTTTTAAGCACTAGCCTACAGGCCTGAGTGCCTCGGTTTAAATGATTACAGTCACCTATTTTATCTGATTTACTAGCCAAAATCTCTATTTGAATTTCAAAAAACTCTCAGAAGCATACATAACTAAAACTTAACTTTTTATTCCCTCCCATAAAACCCATCTTCCCTCGTGTTCCACATCTCAGAAATGCAGCAATATTCACTGTGTTCCTCAAATCACAAAAGATTGGAGCATTCAAGGCTCCTCTTCTACCCCACAATCAGCCAGTTGTAACTTTAAAGGATATGCAGAATCTGGGCACTTCTCAATCCCTTCCTCTTTAGGATTTTAGGATTACATCTCACCTGGACTATTGTTATTCTTATCTCACTATTCTTTTTTTCTGCATTGGAGTTGGAGTCTCATTCTGTTGCCCAGGTTAGAGTGCAGTGGAATGCACGCTCACGGCCACCTCAGCGTCGACCTGCTGGGCTATGGCCATCCTTCTCCCTCAGCCTTCCAAGCAGCTGGAACTACAGGCACACCTACACACCCAGTTAATTTTTTATTTATTGTAGAGACGAGGTCTCCCCAAGTTGCCCAGGCTGGTCTCGAGCCCACGGGCTCAAGCAATCCATTCTCCTCGGCCTCCCAAAGTGCTGGGGTTACAAGCTGAGCCACTGAGCCTGGTCTCACTTCTTAATAGCTTATCACACAATGGTCTGATAAACTCAGCTCAAAGCCCATGCCTCCTCAAAATCTTTCAGTGAATTTCTGCCCTACTAAAAATAGAATCCAAATTTAGCCCCTGGGATTCCTCTTCAGTCTTATCTCTCCTCACTCTTCTCACCATTCTGCTCCATCCAAATTGACCTCTTCACAGTTCTTAAAACCAAAAGTGCTTGAAGCTTTTCCCTCTGGCTGACAAGACTTTACTCTCAGATAATAACATGGCTCATTATTTTCCTTCATTTAAGCTTCTACTCAGACTTACTAGCTACACAGAGGCATCTCTTACCATCTAAATTAGCAGCCCCCATCACTTTCTGACCCTTGCTTTGGTTTTTGTCATAGTACTAATCTCTGTGTGACATTAGATGTTTACTTGTTTTGTATACAATGTGTGTTCCCAGACTAGAATGTGAATTCCAAGGAAGCAGGGAGTTGGTGTATTTTGTTTACTGATATATCCTCAGCACTTAGAATGGCTAATGACTGAAAAAATCTAAAAGCCATCAATAAATTGCTGAGGAAAGAATAAGGATTATATGAAAATGCTTCTGTGAGCTAAAACATAGGGTAGTTAGAATTCTCCGTGTATCTTTATTGGTAATAATGGTGAGCATCTGTTGTGTGTTTACAACACAGCAGCCACTGTGCTAAGTGCCCCTCTTTCATTAACCCAGGAATTCTCACAAAACCTCCAAAAAGCAGCAGTTTCCCGTGTTTAGAGATGAAGAAATAGCCTCTAAAAAGCTAAGTGATTTCCGTACTAAATATCACATAACTAATTAGCAGCTTATCTAACTTTACTAACTTTAACTATAACTTGCAACTCAGAGCTATGTGAGTTCATGGAGTTTGCCCAGAGCTGATGAGTCTTTTTTGCTTCCCAGTTTAACTGCATATATGAATTATTCCAAGATTCAAACAGAACACTCTTTGAATGCAAAAAGGAGGGAAAAAATAGAAAAATAAACATAAAGAGAAAATAATCGTTTTTACTATAACTTCCACATAATTTTTTTCTGAAACTCATTACCATTATTATTTAATTTGTCAAAGTACCATTTACTCATCATAACCAATGAAATAGTAGAATGATACACATGGAGAATGTAAGTCATCACCTACCTTTTAAATGAACCTCAAATATATACAAACATAAATATCTACATGCAGAGCTTACTATATTGCTTTTGTTTTATATTAAAAATTGGCATATTTATAAATATTGTTTACAACATGCTTTTTCAGTTAAAATAAGCCAGAAACACTTGCCCAAATGAACTAACAGAGATTAAACTTATTCTTTTTAATAGTTACACAGTATTCCACATATTTGAATGTAAAACAATTTCTTAAACGGCTCCCCTACTGAAAAATATTTAAGGAGTTTTTGTGGGTTCTTTTTTTTTTGTGGAGGAGGAGATTTTGACATTGTCAACAATGCTACAATAAATATCTTTTCTAATATGCTCTTATATACTGGTGATTTAAATTCTGTTAAAATAAATTTCCATATGCAAAAACTGATTGGCTAAAGAATATGCATGCTTTAATTTTAATAGATAGAGCTAATTGCATTTTTAAATTATTGCAACAATGTATAGAATACAGCATAAATTCATAGATACTAGGTGTAATCATCTTTTCTTTAAAAATATCAATTTGATAGATTAAAAAATAGCATCTTCTTATGCCTTTAGTTTGCATTTTGATGACAACTAGAGAAGTTGAGTGGCTTTGTTCTATTCCTTCGCCATTTGGATTTTCAGTTCTGTAAAATGCTCTCACAAATTTTTAAACATAAAAGTGAATTTCCACAAAAGAGTTGGCAAGGTGATAGATACTTGTTATTTCCATAGGCATGAAACTGTGTCTTCCAGTTTGGTAGACTGTCATGGAAGGAACCATCCAATGCCATGGAGTCACTTCTTTGAAGCAGCACCACTTGTATTTTTGCATATTAATCTTTATGATGATTATAACTAGATATTTTGAGCTACAGCAAAATTTTCCTTATTAATTTATTTGCTTTCTTAAAAAACTGAGTCTTAAGACACATTAACAAAATAGTCTTTTAATTAAAATGTTTAAGTTTCATTTGTACATTTTATATTAAGCATGTTCAAAAAATCATCAAGAAAATGAAAACTACTTACCTAATTAAAAAATCTCGAAGTCAATCAGTAAACAATTATTTTTATTAGAAGCTATAAAATAAGACTTCTAATGAAGCAGAATTTCAACACAGTTTTTAATTTGAAAGATAACTATAGTTTGGGAAAACGGGCCATAAATACTGAAGTATTTAATTGAGTTCCACTTTTAATATTGTCATCAATTCTCAAAGTCAATTCTCAATATCAATCTTATCATAAATATTTAATGTGTGAAAAACTTAAAAGGATCATATTATAATATTTTTATATCATACACATCATTCATCAAAGTGTTATTTATTCATCTTCTAAAAGAGTATTGTAAGAATAAGTGCTCAGACATACAAAAACACCTTGGGGATAAACAAAAGATATTTTAACAACATGGCTAAGTATCATGCTACATAATAATTTTTAAAGGATATAATCAATGACTCTCATACAAATATAAAATGAATACATGTCAAAGATTTTATTTAGTTTGTGAACTGATGGAGGAGCAAGTAAGATGTTACAACTGCTGAAATTAATTTGCACAAGTAAAAAATGAACTTATTCGAAAAGGTGAAACTAGGAAATCAGCTACACTACAACCAGATAACATTCATTTGCATATCTATGAACAAGAACCATTTGCAGTGAAAAGTTCAAAGACATGAAAAAATCAAGTCACCCGGAAGGATGTGCTTAGACAATGCCTAGTTTTCCATTGAAGATACCCAATAAACTTTTTACTCTATTTCAAGTATTTCTCAAGAATATTATTAATACTATTACAATTATAAAAGCAAAATGTTTTCTCCATTTCCTGCCACATCTTGGACCACTAACAAAAACGGGTCATATGAATTAACATAACTATAACTATATTATTTTAAAGAAATTTAGCAAGAATCATTTTATTTAATCGCTTTGAACCACTTAGGAAGAAGGTAACACATTGTACCAACGAAACGTCAATTTAGGTGAATGCCACCTTACCATGTGTGAGTGCCTGTGTGTTGTTTTATTGTTGCCTTTGTGGATTAGATATTATTCCCCTTTTCATTCAATATTTATTTTGTTGAAGCTTAAGGTCAATGTTAAGATAACTAAATTTATTTAAAACTTTCAGTTCATGCTATGTTTGTCAGAAATACATTTTTAAGTATTCTATAAAGAAAAATCAATTAAGCAAACAGGTTCTTATCCCTTGATTAGAAAAATAAGTATCTTATTTGCAAACATAACTGAAAAACATAAAACTGGAACATTCAATACTTCAAAACCTCCCAAAAATTAAACTAGATGATATGTATTTATAATATATGTTATAGATATTCTATACATATTATATAGATATATGACATATAATATATGACATATATTTATAAACTTAATTATATATCTATAATACTGGTAAGATATAGAGCTAAAGGAAACTGTCTCCACCCACAGTCCTTAGTCTCTCTCCATTTTCCGTTTTATTTTTCTAGGTTCTACCCCTATTCTTGCTCTATGACATTATTTTTTTAACTGAGTTACTTATCAATGTCAAGAAAACTTTTATAATCATAGAAATATAGTCTTATACAGTTTCAGTTATTTAAACCAATACCTGTTTCATTCTCTCCCATTGCTTTAAAAAAATATGCTTGCACACACATGCATTAAATATATGGGTTTATCTTTAACCAAAGTCATAAAGACAAAGGTCACTAAGCTATGAGTAAAAAGTCTTCATTCGGTTTAACACGTAAAGATTTCAAATAGAAAGTCCTCTATGAAAATGTGTCATCATTGATTTGTATGCTGGGTCTGTGCTTAAGAAGTTCACTATTTAGTCATCAAAATCCACAATATAAAAGGAAAATGAGTAGACCAACCTGGAAGCATTTAGAGTTAGTTTTTTAGTTTTCGAATGTTTTCAATCTACAGAAAATCAACATATATCTCTAATGCTACAGATCTTTTACTCTGTCCTTCACTTATACACCTATTTATGTTCCAAGGAACTTGTTATGTATATATTTACAAATTTAATTTTTATTTTCAAATTAAAAAATAAAACCAACAAGTTAGGTTCCTATCTTCCCACAGAGACTGGTAGTCAAGGCTCTATCTTTCTTGCTAATGAAATTTTAAAGAGATGATTCCCAGGACCTTGAGAAAAGACATTCCTGGACTGTAAAACTAACAAGAAGCTTTTTAAGAGATTTATATCTCAAAAGAGCACAGAAAGAATTGACAATGACAAGTTTTCTAAAGAAAATGCTTTAAGGAAAAGGGAGGACAGAGGCCTGGGTCAAAAAGAAACCTGTTTAAAATTAAGTTAATTAAGGGAAATGCCAAGGCCATTTTGATCAGACCTTTGGTGATCTCTAGTTCCTTCAGCTTGGCAGCAATAATACTCTCTTTATGGGTAGCAGTGAAGATTGAATAAGATCACTTAAATAATGCACTTTGCTTGTGTCTAACACCAAGTTGTATCTAACTAAATAAATTGCCATTGCTGTGATTATCGTTATAAATAATATCACAAGTTTTCCCACTAAAATCCTTAAAACCCATTCCTTGGCACAACTGAAAAAACATAACAGGGCTTCAACTGAAATTTCTAGAAGGCATATGATCACAGTTGTTTTCTAACCTAGAAATTATATCAAGGAAAAATAACTCTCCATATTGAATCTGGGCTATAAAAAAAAACAAAAAAGCCATTGTGTGATACCTGGCAGTATATATAAAAAGTAGGAAAATGATCTATGATTCTGAAAAGAAGATATATCAGAGATACAGAGAGAAGACCAAGTTAAAACTGTCCTGAAAATATATAAGCTAAGAAATGCCCTCCAAAAAGAAAAATAATTATGACATATCATAAAAGAATAAAGTCTTATCTTTTACTAACAAGAAAAAAAAACTATGTAGCAAAAAACATCTGAGATTATATTTTGATTTTTATGAGTTTACTACCATAAAAAGCTATAACAGACAATTCAACATCTTGAACTTTTACTAAAACTCAATAGAGTAGACAATAAATTTCAATTTTTTTTTTATTTTCAACATAACAAATAAGTTTTCATCAAAGGTTTTTTTAGATAGATAAACTCTAAAAGCAAACGGGAAAAAATAGTGGTATTGACAGAACTGAAATTTCAATTATCACCAAGAAATGATAAGTTATATTCCTGATTTGCTAGTGGGAAGTCAAATTTAGGTAAAACTTTATAAATATTTCTTTGATTTTCAGTAGGAGAAGAAACATTAAATAAAATCTATTACCCTTATTAGAATATTTGGTAATGCATACAAAGCTATCCAGAAAACATAACAAACCTACTGGCAAAAATGCAAGCACTGACTCACTGAAAAAGAAAAAAAAAAACTTGGAATAGAATCAATGTGCAAAGACTTCTGACAGTCATGTATTGATTTGTTTATAAAGGAGACTAAGCTGCTTAGGAAATTCATTTCAGAAAGCATGTTTTAACTAGTTCTGCAGACACTTTACTATTTCCCCTGCATCTACAAAGACACCTATGTGCAGAAAAAAGGGCTTAATGTTATATCCCAGTCCTCATTGAATACTCTTAATATGTCCAACAGAAAAGATGGAAAGGTGCCTACCCTGAAGGCCTAGAATTTAAATTGGTCTGAGAAGCAACTAGTCCTTCCAAGTTTTTCTGAAAGCCAGCAGCCTGGGAACTTTCCCACAGCTTGTCCTGCACCTCTGAGATTGGTAGAAAAGAGATAAAGGGAATACCAAAAAGCCTGATAAGAGAACATCATTTTGTAGCTTCATTTAACAAGAAGCACTCTCAGTTCAAATGGGTGTCTTGTATGGTGACTGGATTGCCTCTCTTCTAAAGATATAGCTACAGCCTGATCCTTCTCAGTGCACTGCTGGTCATCTCCAAGATGGTTGAGTTAGCAATGATTCATGCAAGGCTGGCATGGTCTTTCAGGTCTATCATATTCCAAGGCCACAGAGGCTCAGAAATCAAATTTGCTTAAAGGAGACCAGACTCTAAGAAATGGGCTTGTGATAATAGAAGCAATAAGAAGTTTATTTATCAACCAGGAAGTCTACCCTTTTATGAAATCCACGGAACTATATGTATCAGTCAGAAAATCAAAGTTTCTCCTTTCTGGAACGAAGATACTTGGGAAATCTAATTCATATCAGATTGTTGCTTAATAAAAAATCAATTCAAAGAAGACAGAAATGAATATTTTTATCAAACTATAGTAATCTTTTGATTCTCCCTTTCTTACTCAAAAGAGTGTATACTACACCCACCAGGATGTTCATGTCAGTCAGTCAAGTTATCTCCAGTTGTGTAATACTGAAGTCACAGTGGCATATTCTCACTTTCCATTCTCTTTATTGAGAATAAGTAGAGGTCACATGCCAACTGTTTATAGTTACTATTACAACATTTTTCTTGTTTCAGAAAATGTACATAGCTATTACCAACATTTAAGTTTATAAATTCTCTTAGAGTGGTTACATCTCAGGGAGAGTACTTTCTGATAAGGTATACAACAATTGTCTGTTATTTCCTAGGGCTATATCCAATTGTAACCAGAGGGTAGATTCTAAATTTGCAAAAATCCATTATAATAACTTCTAATATTTGCCTGTTTTCCTTTTTCCTAATATTTAATGTTCATCTTGGAAGCTGTGGCATTTAGGGGATTGGAGGGTTCTCTCTCTCTCTCTCTCTCTCTCTCTCTCTCTCTCTCTCTCCCTGTATACGTGTGTATGCGTAGATGTTATAATAAATATCTCCAGAAAAACATTAAGACTTTTCAAAATTAATCAAATAATTTTGGAGTGATTTGTTTAATAGATAATAGATTATTAAAAGAAACATATTCATTTTCTTAGAATTTGAGTTGAGGTCCTGTATTAGGATTCTCCAGAGAATAAGAATCAATAGAATAAATATATACAAAATATGCATCAATAGAATATATATACAGAATATATTCTGTTTCTCTCTCTCTCTCTCCTTTCTCTCTCTCTCTCTCTCTCCCCTCCTCTTATATATGTGTGTGTGTGTGTGTGTGTGTGTGTGTGTGTGTATACACACAGAAGAGAGAGATGATAATGATTTGGGGAGAGTTCTATCTCTATTAGATATATATATATATATATATATAGAGAGAGAGAGAGAGAGAGAGAGAGAGAGAGAGATTTCTTTTTTATATAGAGAGATGGCAATTCTGAAATTTGTAGAGCAGACCAGCAAGCTGAGGATTCAGGTAAGAGTTGATGTTGTGCTGACCCCAAAGAAATACAAAAGATTATCAGAGATTACTGTGTACACCTATATGGAAACAAACTTGATGACCTAAATGAATTGGAGGACTTTCTGACATCAAACAACCTCCCCAGGTTGAAACAAGAAGACATTGAGACACTGAATAGACTAATAAAACCCCAGGAAATTGACTCTGTCATACGAAAACAACCTATAAAAAAAGTCCTGGACTGGATGACCTTCCAACTTTCCAGCAGAAGTCTACAAAACAGAATTCACAATAGCCAGGGAAAAGCCAATACCAATCTTATTGAAAGAATTCCAGGCAATTGAGAAAGATGGAATTCTCCCCAAATTATTTTACGTTGCTGATATCACACTGATACCCAAACCAGGTAAAGATCCAACAAAAAGGAGAACTACAGGCCAATATCCCTTATGAACACAGAAGCAAAAATCCTCAAAAAGATTCAAGCAAATCAGATCCAAAAACACATCACAAAATCATCCACCATGACCAAGTAAGCTTTATCCCCAGGATGCAGGACTGGTTCAGCATTCACAAGACCATAAATGTCATTAAATACATCAACAGATGTAAAAACAAGAACTACATGATTATATCATTAGATGCAGAAAAAGTTTTTTGATAAAAAAGCAGCATCCCTTCTTGATAAAAACTCTCAAACACCTAGGTATGGAAGGAACATACCTCAAAATAATAAGTGCCATCTAAGATAAACCCACAGCTAGCATATTGCTAAATGAAAAGAAACTGGAAATATTTCCCCTGAAAACTGGAACAAGACAAGGCTACCCATTTTCACCCCTCTTGTTCAACATTGTGTTGGAAGTCCTAGCTTGGGCAACTGGATAAGAGAAGGAAATCGGGGGTATTCAAATAGGAAAAAAAGGAAGTCAGGTTATCCTTCTTTGCTGATGATATGATTCTATACCTCGAAAATCCAAGAGAATCTGTGAAAAACCTGCTTGCACTGAAAAAGGACTTTGGCAAGGTCTCAGGGTACAAAATAAATGTGCAAAACACAATTGCATTCCTATACGCAAGCAACAAGCAGGCAGAGACCCAAATAAAAATCACAATTCCATTCACCATAGCCACCAAAAAAATGAAATACTTCAGCATCTTCCTAACCAGAGAAGTAAAAGACCTTTACAATGAGAACTACGAAACACTGCTCAAAGAAATCCAAGAAGACACAAACAAATGGAAAAATATTCCATGCTCATGGATAGGAAGAATCAACTGAATGGGTCATCCGGTCCCATCCTACCAAAGATAATCTACAGATTCAATGCAATACCCATTAAATTACTAACATCGTTATTCTCAGACCTGTAAATGATTGCACAGAAATTCATATGGAAACATAAACAGCCACAAATAGCCAAAATAATCCTTAGCAAAAGAAACAAAGTGTGAGGTATCACATTTCAAGACTTCAAACTTTACTATAAGCCTACAGTAATCAAAACAGCCTGAAATTGGTACAAGAATAGGCATATAGACCAATGGAACAGGATAGAGATTCCAGAAGCAAAGCTTCAATTTCTCACCAACTCATCTTTAACAAAGCCTCCAAAAACAACCACTGGGGAGAGGAGAACCTAATCAGTAAATGGTGCTGGGAAAACTGGCTGATCACATGCAGAAGATTGAAACAGGACCCCTACCTATCATCATACACAAAAATCAACTCTAAATGCATCAAAGACCTAAGCATAAAACCTCAAGCCATAAGAATCTTAGTAAACACAGGAAATACCCTTATGGAAATTGGAACTGGCAATCAATTCCCATTCAGAACCCTAAATGTCCATACCTTAAAAAATAAGACAAGTGGGACCTCATCAAATTGACAAGCTTCTGTAAAGCAAAAGAAGCAGGGAGACAGCCCACAGAATAGGAAAAAATATTTGCCAAAGGCCTGACATCTAAGATCTGCAAGGAAATGTTAATATCTAATATCTGGCAAAGGCCTAACATCTAAGATCTGCAAGGAACTCAAACGTGCTGAAAGAAAAAAAAATAGCCCCATTAAAAAGTGGGGAAAAAACATGAATAGACACTTCTCAAAAGAAGATATATGAACAGATAACAAACACATGAAAAAGTGCTCAGCCTCACTTATCATCAGAGAAATGCAAATCAAAACCACATTGAGATACCACCTAACCCCAGTAAGAATGGTCATCATTAATAAAACAAACAACAGATGCTGGCAAGGGTGCAGAGTAAAAGGAATGCTTTTATACTGCTGGTGGGAATGCAAACTAGTGCAACCTCTCTGTAAGACAGTGAGGCAATTTCTAAAAGAACTAGAAATTGACCTTCCATATGACCCAGCAATTCCCCTATTGGGAATATACCCAGAGGAACTCATATCATTCTACAAAAAAGACACCTGCACACGCATGTTTGTTGCATTTCTATTCACAATAACAGAAACATGGAACCAACCATGCTGCCCATTGAAACTGGACTGTATAAAAAAAATGTGATATATATACACAATGGAATATTATGCAGCCATAAAGAAGGACAACATATGGATTTTGTAGCAACTTAGGTGGATTCAGAGTCGATCACACTCAGTGATCTATCACAGAAACAAAATATGGAGTACCATATGTTTTCACTTATAAGCAGACCTCAAACAATTATCATAATACTATAAGAAAGGGATTGAGAGTAGTGGGGAACTGCCAGGGAGGGAAGGTAAGATTGGCAGTTGAGGGAAACTGCTAGGGGAGGGAGGGGCACACCTCATCAACAATGGTATCTGCATAATAGTTTGTATAGCTAACCTTGAATTGTACCCAACATCTTTAAAATAAAAAAAATTAAAAGAGTCAGTGTTGTTGTCTTGAGTCTGAATTAAGCAGGAGAGTGGGCTGAAAATTTAGACAGGGTCCATGTTACTGTCTTAAGGACAGTTCCTCCTTCTTCAAGAAATCACCATCCTTGCTTTTAAAGTCAATCAAATGAAGCCCACTCACATTTTACTTATTTATTTAAAGATGTAAGGTATAATTCAGGGTTAGGTATATATGTAGTCATCACAGAGTCTACTTGTTCAAATGTTAATCATATTTTAAATATACCTTCATATCAATATTTAGATTGGCTTTTTACTAAACAACTAGACACCATAACCTAGCCATGTTGCCACATATAAGTAACCATTATAGCCTCCAAAGCTGAACACAACAGATAACATGAATTTACATATTCTAAAGAGAGGCAACAGGCAAAACTCCAATCTGACCAGAAATTTAATCTATTACCAAGAGTTTAATAGTCTTTATACAACTCCAAAATTCTTTTTTTTTTTAATTTTTTATTTTAAAGATGTAGAGTACAATTCAGGATTAGGTATACAAATGTTCATTATGCAGTACCCTTGTTGATGAGGTGTGCCCCCCTTCCCAGCAGATTCCCACTACTGCCAATCCCACCCCACCCCCTGGCAATTTTCCACTACTGTCAATCCTCTTCTTATAGTATTACAATAGTAGTCCAAGGTCCACTTATGAGTGAGAACACTCAGTTCTTTGTTTCTGTGATAGACCACTGAGTATTACAGAGTCTAAATCCATCCAAGTTGCTACGAAGCTCATAATTTTGTCCTTCATTATGGTTGTGCAATATTCTATCATGTATATTTTTTTTACTACATTTTTTTATCCAGTCCTCTTTCAATGGGCATCACATTTGGTTCCATGTTTTTGCTATTGTGAACAATGCTGCAACAAACATAGGTGTGCAGGTATCTTTTTCATAGAGTGATTTGAGTTCCTCCAGGTATATTCCAGGTAGGGGGATTGCAGGTTTGTATGGAAGGTCGATTTTTAGATCTTTTAGGAATCATCACACTGTTTTTCACAGAGGCTATACTAGTTTATACTTCCCCAACAGTGTAGAAGTGTTACCTTTTCCCTACATCCTCTCCAGCATCTGTTGCTTTTTGAGTTATTGATGATGACCATCCTGACTGGAGTTAGGTATATATCAGTGTGGTATATCAGTGTGGTTTTAATTTGCATTTCTTTGATGACCAGTGAGGCTGAGAATTTTTTCATGTATCTGTGGGCTGCTCAAATGTTTTCTTTTGAGAAGTATCTTTTCATATCTTTTGACCACTTTGTAATGGGACTGTTTGTATTTTTTTTTCCAGCACATTTGAGTTCCTTGCAGATACTAGAAGTTAGGCCTTTGTCAGACATACAGTTAGCAAATATTTTTTCCCAGTCTGTCAGCTGTCTCCCTGCTCTCTTGATGGTTTGCAGAAGCTTGTCAGTTTGATGAGGTCCCACTTGTCTATCTTATCTCTTATAGCATGGGCACTTGGGGTTGTGATCAGGAATTGGTTGCCAGTTCCAATTTCCATAAGGGTGTCTCCTGCATTTTCTAAGGTTCTTATAGTATAAGGTTTTACATTTAAGTCTTTGATCCATTTAGAGTTGATTTTTGTGTATGGTGATAGGTGGGGGTTCTATTTTAATCTTCTGCATGTGGTCATCCAGTTTTCCCAGCACCATTCACTGAGTAGGTTCTTCTTTCCTCAGTGGTTGGTGGTGGAGGCTTTGTTGAAGATGAGTTGGTTGAGAAATTAAGGTTTTGCTTCTGGAATCTCTATTCTGTTCCTTTGGTCTATATGCCTGTTCTTGTATCAATACCAGGCTGTTTTGATTATTGTAGTTTTATAACAAAGTTTAAATTCTGAGAGTGTGACACCTCCTACTTTGTTTGTTTGTTTTGCTTTGTTTTGCTATTCATGATTGTTTATGCTTTCATATGAATTCCTGTATTGTCGTTTCCAGGTCTAAGATGAATGTTGCTGGTAATTTAACGGGTATTGTGTTAAATCTATAGATTGCCTTGGGTAGAATGGACATCTTAACAATGTTGATTCTTCCAATTCATGAACATGGAACATTTTTCCATTTGTTTGTGACATCTTTGATTTATTTTAGCAGAGTTTTGTAGTTTTCATTGTAAAGCTCTTTCACGTCCCTGGTTAGGAAGATTCCAGGGTTTTTTTTGTGTGTGCGTATGTATGGCTATTGTTAATGGGACTGTGCTTTTTATTTGGGTTTCTGTTTGTTTATTGTTGGTGTATAGAAATTTGACTATCTTTTACACAATTATTTTATACCTTGAGACTTTGCCAAAGTCCTTTATCAGTGCAAGGAGGCTTTTGACAAATTCCCTTTGGTTTCCAAGGCATAGAATTATTCATCTGCAAAGAGGGATATCCTACTTGGATATCCCTGATCTCCTTCTCTTGCCTGGTTGCTCTAGTTAAGACTTTCAAAACTATGTTGAAAAGGTGTGGTGAGAGTGGGCATCCTTGTCTTGTTCTGGTTTTCAGGGGAAATGGTTCCAATTTATGTCTATTTAGCAGTATGCTGGCTGTGGGTTCTCGTAGGTTGCTCTTACTATTTTGAGGTATGTTCCATCTATGCCTAGATTTTTGAGGGTTTTTATCAAGAAGGGGTGCTGGATTTTATCCAAAGCTTTTTCCACATCTAAGGATATAATCATATATGTTTGTTTGTTTTTTTACATCTGTTGATGTATTTAATTACTTTGATATTCTTGCATATGTTGAACCAGTCCTGCATACTGGAGATGAAGCTTACTTGGTCGTGGGGGATGATTTTTGAGATGTGGTGTTGGATCCAGTTAGCTGGGATCTGGTTGAGAATTTTAGCAACTATGTTCATCAAGGATATCGTTCTTTGTTGGATCTTTACCTGATTTTGGCAATGTGATGTTAGCTTCATAAAATAATTTGCGGAGAGTCCCACCTTTCTTGATCACCTGGAATACTTTCAATAGGATTGGTATCAGTTCCTCCTTGTATGTTTTGTAGAATTCTGCTGGAAAGCCATCTGGTCAGGGCTTTTTTTTTTGTTTTGTAGGTAGTTTTCTTATACGTAGGTATAGGTATAGGTAGAGACAGTCTTCCATTTCCTCTAGGTTCTCGAGTTTGATTCCATACAAGTGTACACAGTAGTCTCTTATTATCTTTTGTATTTCATCAGGGTCAGTTGTGATTTGATCTTTTGAATTTCAGATTGTGTTTATTTGGGCTTTTTCTCGGTTAGTCTACCTAGGGGCCCAGCAACCTCATTTATCCTTTCAAAGAACCAAATTTTTATTTCATTGATTTTTTTTGTATTATAATTTTGTCTTCTATTTCCCAAATTTGGGCTTTTATTTTAGTGATCTGGATTCTTCTGCTGTAGTTAGGGACTTGGTGGTCTTGATTTTCCAGCCTCCCTAGGTGATTTGTTAGGCTGTTAACTTATGATCTTTCCATTTTCTTCATGTGTGTTTGTAAAGATATGAATTCCCCTCTTAGTACTGCTTTCTTGGCATCCCAGAGATTTTGGTAAGATGCTTCTGCAGTTTCATTTGTTTCCAAGTGTTTTTTAATCTCTGTTTTGATTTCCATGCTGACCCAGGAGTTGTTTAGCAACATGCTATTTAGTGTCTATATCTTTGTGGGTCTTGGGGGAACTTTGTTGGTGTTGATATTTATTTTCATTCCACTGTGGTCTGAGAAGGTACATGGCAGTATTTCAATCTTATGGAATTTGTTTATGATGGCCAAGGATGTGGTTTATCTTAGAGTACATTCCATGTGGTGACAAAATTCTTATATATTTACATATTTCATGCTTTCACATCTCAAATTTACAAGCACAATTTAATTTTTCTTACTTACATAGTCACTGTCATCTTTCTCCAAAATGTGCATATCTTCTGAACTCATTACAATTGTCATTGTGTAATATCTTGTGACAGATACTAGGCAGACTAATCACAATGTAAGCAATACTTATTACCCCAAATAGATAGATCCATATTAAGCTAGAAGGTGCTGAATTCAGGGAGATCACATGCCCCAATATCTGGGTTCTCCTAATGATAAGTCACTGGAGGGCAGGGAGTTCTAAACTCTTAAACCAAAGGGATAATAAATAGTGTCAGACAATGTACATATGGTCACTATAGTATGGCTTTCTTTTTCTTTTTAAGTTTATATATATTTTACTAGAAGAAAATTTCGTCATATTTTACTAGAAAAGTGCTGATTTAAATTCTGATAACATACAAACAACTTTTAACTGCCTAATATTTACAAAACTTGGTAGAAGTGCTTAAGGTAAAATGGAGCAATTAAAACCATTTTATGTGATATACCTCATTACTTTTCTACAAAATTCTAGATTTGTATTCTACCAGTTGTAACAAATCTCTTTAAACCAAAATCTCATAAAATCACATACCAACAAAGTGAAATGGATAACTGAAGAGGAATTTATAAGATTCTTACTTCCACACTTTTTTCTTTTTGCCTTAAATAAGGCAGTGTACCTTTTAGGGTGTCTTAACAGTGGCAGGAATCTTAATTACTTAAAGAAACAAAACAGTAATGTACTATATATTTGACAAGTCCAGAAGTAGATGGTATTAGTGTTGATTTAACAACTAAACAATGACATCAGTAGACCTAGTTTTCTTTTACACTTCTGTTTTACCATACCTAACATTTTGACTCTTTTTTTCTTAGCTTTGTCTCCTCATGATCATAAGAGGGCTGCTGCAGAGTCAGACATTGTGATTGCATCCAAAAATAAAAAAGAAAGGAGTGATCAGAATGCTCTCCTTTCATAGCTTTCTCTCTCTCTCTCTCTCTCTCCCCCCCCACCCCCTTCTAGATAGATATATAGATGATAGATAGATAGACAGATGATAGATAGAGATAGATACACACATGCATGCGCACACATATATAAGGAAAGAGAATTTATATATAATATATAAAGAAAGGCAACTTTATATATGTGTGTGTGTATATATATAGAGAGAGA
This sequence comes from Carlito syrichta, assembly GCF_000164805.1. Classification (NCBI taxonomy): domain Eukaryota; kingdom Metazoa; phylum Chordata; class Mammalia; order Primates; family Tarsiidae; genus Carlito; species Carlito syrichta. The sequence continues at coordinate 17,929 of NW_007257551.1, forward strand.
GAGAGAGATAGAGAGAGAGAGAGACAAAACTTTTCTTACAATACCCAGGATAATTTCTCTTACATCTCATTAATAAGAATTGGGTTAAATGCTCACCATGAGAAGATCATTGTGCAGCACCATTGGCAGGGAGAAGTGATATTTTGTAACTGGCTTAAGCCAAGCTCCCTTCACTGATGGAAAAGGAAATTACCTTCCTGAAATTACTACCTGCCTAGCACCTGAACAAGGAAATTACTACCTGCCTAGCACCTGAACAAATGTGGGTTCTTTGCTAAGGAAGAAGGGTGAGGGAAAGATCACTCAAAATGCAACAAACAGTGACTGCCATTAGCATCTCACTATTAATAAATTATTTCTGAAAGTCCAGAAAACCCAAAATATCTTTAACACAAAAGTTATTTCCTCACTGTGAACATTCTCCATGGTCTTTGCTTTCACAGTGCATTTCTTGGATTTTGTATTTCCATTTTTACCTGGGATATTTACCATTTCCAAGTGATTTTCAAAACCATTGTTTGTGAATGGTACTGCTAATTCTAATTTTTCAAGCCTTTTACCACACTATTTTAACCATCCCCAAAGTGTTTTTTAGAATTCATACCAAATATGCCAACTGGTAGGTTAGCCATATAAATTCTCATTTGGGAATAGGAAAAAGTTTGAACCACTGAGTTGTGTTTATGATAGCACAAAACATTGGCAAGAATAAAACAAAAAAAGAGAAAAATGTCTGCAAGCACTTTCCATTTTTAAAACACAAATATAAAACACTGTACGGAGTTGCTGGCAATCTAAAGGTAAAAAGTGACTTGGTCACTGTTTTTAAAAAATACAGTTTGGGGGACAAAGAAAAGCATGACAAGGGGGTGGTTAGAAAAAAAACAAGAACTAGTAAAAATTAGCAGACAAAAAATTGCTTTGATTTATTTGAATGCTAGAATAAGGCAGAGGGAAAAAAACAACGTGTGTGGCAATATCAATACAGGAAACAGGGAGACTGGGTCTAGGATGTGTGTGTGGGGGGGTGTTTCTTTGAAAATGCAGAGAAACAAGCTGGGTAAGGTAGTTGTAACCCCTGTGCTTCGGGAGGCTGAGGAGGTAGGATCCCTTGAGGCCAAAAGTTCAAGACCAGCCTGGGTAACATAGCAAGATTCCAAAGCTACATAAAATTTAAAAATTAACCAGACATGATGGTATGCACCTGTAGTCCCAGTTTACTCGGGAGGCTGAGGCAAGAGGATCATTTGAGCCCAGGAGTTTGAGGCTGCTGTGAGCTCTGATTGCACCACTGCACTCCAGCCTGGGCAGCAGAGTGAAAACCTATTTCATTCATATATATATATATATATATATTATTAATTTAAATGTGTCCGATTTTATTTTATTAAGTATTTCTAGAACCTTATGCCTGCCATGTATCCTATAACTGGACAAGTATAAAAACCAGCCTGTAGCCCAAAGACATGGCCTTTATTTTTTAATAAATTTCTGAGTGAAAGTAATGGTGGTATCAGAGAAAGCTAAAAGGGGAGACTCTCTCAAGCAGGAGAAATCTGGCAGTGTCCTGAGTGTCAAATCATTTAAGGGTCTCCAATATAAATAACCATTCCCAGAACCAACATGAATTGAATGTCAAAGGATACCGGCAGATTATAACTTGAAATTCCCTATGGATTACAAATTTGTCCCCAAATTCTAGGGGAGGAATTCATACAAAAAGAGAAGAAGGAAGAAAGTAAAAACCTTGACACAAGGTGCTTAGATCTCCAAGGCAGAGATCTGTAAACTTTAGAGTACTTCAGATCATCCAGGGAACTTATTTAAAATGCAGATTTTGAGCCTTGTTCCCAGACATTCTGACTCTGTGTGTTTGAAACAGAGTCTAAGATCCTATCTTGAGTGGCTCTGATGCCAGTGGTCCAAAGACCACATGCAATAGTAAATGACTATAGGACTAAATTAAAAAACTGCTATATTTAATAAAATTAAAATTTTAATAAAAATAAAATTTATCATGTATGGTAAGTGCAGGGAGAATGGACATATCAGTTCCATCCTTCATTCTTGAGTAAATCTAGCAACTAGTTCAGTTCTGTTTCATGAATACAAGCCTACATAGAACAGAAAACATGGATGGAGACCAGTCCTGAGAGACATATAGGGAATGCAATTTATGACAAGCACAAACATTCCTGAGAACATACACTGACATGGTGAATTTCTGAGGTGAGGACAGTGAACAGGACTGTGTAAAATAAAGGATTTAAATCTAAAAAGGTTGCTTGGAGGTCAGATGCAGAAGTCTCTGGAACAGGCATTAGATCAGCACTATCTGCTCTATGCATAAGCATTTTAGCAAAGGTCCCTAACAAATTTTGAGCTTTGGTTTATTTCCAAAATGATTTTAGGAGATTTTGGAATGTCTGTAGAAGCAGTGAGTAGTAGGAAATTGTGGTCATCCACGTCTCCCCATGCAGATCCAATTTCTGATTCACTGGTTACATCATGTAATGAGACCAGAAAAGAAAGCAAAGTATAATAAGCAGTCAAACTACTGCTCATGCAAATACCTGTTCATTTTCTAATCTACTAGTAATCCAAGGAGTCTACAGCGGCTTTATACTCTCCATTAATTTTTATACCCAGTTCATCCCCATAAAGTTGATTTCTGCTGGATTTGCAGAAATTTTCCATACTGCATATTTTCACAAAGCCCAAGAATCCATGGGTAATAACTAAAGATATAAAAGATTTTATCTCTGAAACTTTTAATCTGGCCTTATAAATATATTCAAAAGACAGCTTTAGTAATAATTTAAATACTCAGACAAAATAGTATTTTATACGACCATGACACATAATATGTGTGTGTACAAGCAGTAATGTAATATTTCAAGCAAAAAATATATTTATCTCTATTGGACTTAAATCTCTGAACATCAGTATGCACATCTCTAACATGGACATAGAGTTATCTGCCTTATAGGATTATTGAGAATTAAAAAGATAGAATGTATGTAAAGGAACTCAGCACAGTGACTATAACATAGCATGCAATTATAATGATATTGATCAAATATTTACCTTTAGTAAATCAAGTTAGGAAGAAAAAAAGGCACACTTCTTTATTAGTTTCTCATGGAATCTTATAAGAATCAACTCAGATGGCTTCAGGTATACTTTTAAATGTGTTAAGTGACTTAAAATCATCTGTTACTTCTTATGCTTTACAAAATAGGGAGACCAGAGTGGCAGAGGACAGATGTGTAGCGACTCTTAACCATAACCCAGGATAAGATATGGATTCTAAAACAGTTAGCTACTATCTTCAATAGTGCTAAAAATCAAAGCATGAAACATACAACACTGAGTGGTATGCTAATCACTAAAAGACAATTGAAAACCAGAAATTACCTATAAAAGAGCACCTGTACAATGACCATTTGTGTACCTAACCCTGAATTCTACCCAAAATCTTGAAAATAAAAAAAGAAAATTATTGAAAAATAAATAAAATGAAAAAATACACTCTCAGACTTCAAACTTTATTATAAAGCTATAATAATCAAAACAGCCTGGTATTGGTACAAGAACAGGCATATTGACCAATAGAACAGGATAGAAATTCCAGAAGCAAAACCTCAATTCTCAACCAACTCATCTTCAGTGAAGCCTCCACCACCAACCGCTGGGGAGAGGAGAACCTACTTAGTAAATAGTGCTGAGAAAACTGGTTGAACACATGCAGAAGATTAAAGCAAGACCCCTACCTATCACCATACCCAAAAATCAACTCTAAATGGATCAAAGACCTAAACGTAAAACCTCAAACTATAAGAACTTCAGAAAATGCAGAAAACATCCTTATGGAAATTGGAACTGGCAACCAATTCCTGATCACAACACCAAGTGCCCATGCCATAAAAGATAAAATAGACAAATGGGACCTCATCAAAAACTGACAGGTTTCTGCAAAGTCAAAGAAACCATCAAGAGAGCAGGAAGACAACCCACAGTCTGGGAAAAAATATTTACCAACTGTATATCTGACAAAGGCCTAACATCTAGGATTTACAAGGAACTCAAACATGCCAAAAAGAAAAATACAAACAGTTCCATTAAGAAGTGAGCAAAAGATATGAATAGACACCTCTCAAAAGAAGACATTCTAGCAGCCAACAGATACATGAAAAAATGCTCAGCCTCACTAGTCATCAAAGAAATGCAAAATAAAACCACAATGAGATACCACCTAACTCCAGTCAGGATGGCCATCATCAATATCTCAGAAAACCACAGATGCTAGAGAGGATGTAGGGAAAAGGGAACACTTCTACACTGCTGGTGGGAGTGTAAACTAGTATAGCCTCTGTGGAAAACATATGCTGATTCCTAAAAGATCTAAAAATCTACCTCCCATATGGCCCCACAATCTCCCTACTGGGACTATACCTGGAGGAACTCAAATCACTCTATGAAAAAGATAACTGCATATGCATGTTTATTGTAGCATTGTTCACTATAGCAAAAACATGAACCCAATTGTGCTGCCCATCGAAAGAGGACTGAATAAAAAAAAAATATGATACATATACACAATGGAATATTACCCAGCCATGAAGAAGGACATAATTATGAACTTCACAGCAACTTGGATGGACTTAGCATCTATAATACTGAATGATCTATCACAGAAAAAAGAACTGAGTATCACGTTTTCACTCATAAGCAGACCTTGAACGTTTATTGTAACACTATAAGAAAGGATTGGCAGTGGTGGGAAACTGCTGGGGGGGCACACCTCATCAACAAGGGTAGCTACATAATGAACATTTGTATACCTAACCCTGAATTGTACCCCATATATTTTAAATAAAAATTTTAAATAAAAAGGGGCAATCAGAATATTTATGAGTCTAGAATCTCTACATGCTTGAGAATGCAAGTTGTTCTACAAAATTACTCTTTCTCCCACAGTGACAGAATACTTGATTTCACCTGGGCATTTAGCCACCAAGATCAAAGACTCCCTTACAATTAGATTTGGCTAAGTGACTTAGTTCTTCAGGTCAATAAAATATAAGCAGAACTTTCTTGAGGCAGCTTCTGAAAACTTTTCTTAAAAGGTAGCTGGTATATGGACTTCTCCCCTTTCTTTTTTGTCTCTTGTTTTCACCTGCTAGCTGGAATAGGAATATGATGACTAAAGAGGAAGCAGTCATTTTAGACCATGAAGTGATCTTGAGAACGGAGGTCATCACAGAAAAACAGTAAGCTAGAAAAAGACTACAGTGCTCAATTCTCTGTGAAGCAAAGCCATCACAACATGCCTGATCTATGAACCTACAAACGTTTTCATGAAAAGGAACTCACTTTCTAACTTTTTTAAGTTATTATTATTTTAGCACTCATCATTACCACAATTGTATTTAACAAAAAAAATATTTTAAGAGAATGAGATTAACCTACATTGATGGGTGCTGAATTCAAGGACTTAGGGTGATTCTCTATGACTGAAAGTTAAAATTTATTTGGAAATATGTGTTAACAGAAATTGTGTAATGGGTAACAGTTACATAAAGAACAATCTCACTTCAATTTATGGAATACAGTTCAAAATACAAGAACTGTTGGAAAACTGCGCAATGTGGAAGTGTAAAGAAAGTGGGATAGTCATCTATCAAGTTGTTATACATCTCTACCTTAGTCAACATCTCTGAATGTGCCTTAAATTTAAAGAATTTAGGATTTATGTAGTATCACTCTGGCATCATCAATAAATCAACACTATCTATTGGGCTAAATTAATTAACTGATTGCATAGGTAAAGAATATGCAAAACCATTAATGTCTGATACTTGATAAAAAGAGAAGGTAGAAAGATAAGAAAAAGGGTCTGTATATCCACATATAGAAAGGCAATACTGGATGCATACGTGATCTGTCCTTATTTAGCCTGCAGAAGTAAATATAAAGGCACACACTGAAATGTCAAATCTTATGACTAATAATCATGGTAGTACTCACCTCTATATAAGCTAAACTTCCACTGATAACTCAGAAATGTCCTTATCACTCTTTCTGATGATCTGAAGGAATGAGAACAAAGTAGAGATTATGAACTCTGGAAGAAAGTCAAAATACTAGGTAGGAGGTTTCAAAGGAGTGTTGTGACATGAATGAATCAAACTACAGGATGAAGGACCAGGAGAGCAGTTCCAAATGGGTCTCTTGCTGACAGCAGAAACAGACTAGCACATGTGCCCCATGCCAAGGAGAGAAAAGAGAGAAAAGATAGTGATGGGACAGTGTAATTTTTCTTTCATTACCATCTCTCTTAATCTCTAAATAATACTTTCCTCCATGTTCCGTATCAAACACAGAAATAAAATCACAGTGATGATTAGAGAGAAAGTAAAGGGGAGCTGAATAAATTTGTAACATGGTGAAGAGCACAGAAGAACCTTTAGAGAATAGGCTGTCAAAATTTTTTCTCTCTTCCTTACTAGCAGGCATTTCAAGAGTTATCTGTGCCTCTGATACATGATTGTTCACATTTATGAGTCTTTATGTTAAAATCTAGCATTCATGGAGAATAAAATATTTCAAATTGTTCAGCCTGTGATACTAAATATCTTAAAAATATAGCTTATAAATGAAAATAAGCAAATCACTAAATCAAAAGAATCATTAAACGTATAGAAAAAATTGCTTATTGAAAAAATATTCCAATGAATTTTTAAAAGTGTAACAACTATAGTGAATACTGTATCATATCCTAAAGATGACAAAAGGGTAAAAGAAATTGATTTTCTATCAACACCAAATTTGATCAGGAGGAAATATACATTCCCTGGAAAATGATGCTACAATTATGAGATTTAAAGCAATGACGGGAAAAGTAAGCATATCAGTCTACTGGTCAGTAGAACTAGATGTAAATAACTAGTAAATGAAATAACATTTAAAATGCTTACCTTTGTTCTAAGTAATTATAATGAGTGGAAGATTTTTAATTGGTTGGTTTATCTTCTCTTCCTGCCATTATTCTATGCTTAAACTTGTCTCATACAGCACTTTGGAAAAAATTACTGAAGTAATGTTGACTAGAAATGAGTGTCTGTTAATACATTTCATCAAATGAAGTTTCAAAACTTTTTTTTTGATATATTTTTATTTGGAGAATGTACATTAGTGTTTAGATACAGAATCAGACAAGAAATGCCAGGGTAACTCCTGCGTGTGGTTTTCTGTTCCTCCTCACTATCTTAATCTGTTATCAACCATCAGTTGATTTCATTGAATACTAGTGCTCTCCCAGCTTAAACAGGACCCCCTCCGAACCCATTCTCCATAAATATGTAGACTTTATATCCAGCGGAGCATGAAGGTATGCATTACTCTTGAGAATATATCTACTTGGTATGTCCTTCCACCCTCTCTCCTTTCTCTTCTCACAATCAATCCAACAAAAAGAGGACCCATAGCAGCTTTTATTTTTCCCACTTGGTCTTTTTCCAATTTTGAATTTCTGCAAAGATAGACTTCTCAGTCACCTCTATCTGGCTAAGTATGTCTCAATTAATTCTTCCTAATGAATAACTAACCCGGGCATTTTTTGCCTCCTCTAAACAGTGCAAACATTGCCATCATTATTCTTTCATATATTCTGATATTTGCTCAATCAAAAAAAATATTTGTGATTTTCTAGACTTTGAGGATAACCACTTAGCACTTATTCCTCCCAATTAAAGAAATCTAATGTTTCAGTCTGTTTCTAGAGAACAACAGTTTTATCCTACTTAATACTTTTAGTGTTCTTCTCTGGCACTTTCAACATTGAGTTATATATATTTCCTGATTTTAATAGAATTTTCCAGTGGAAAATAAAGAAACAAGAGAACCCATAACATGAAAGAAGCAAATAGTTAAACCAAATGATGCTTACTGTGAAACATCTTTTCCTACAAATAATTATATATGTCTAAGGTGAAAGGAAACTTTCAAACAAGAATTCCTTCCCTTTCTCTCAGTTACTATGCCAAGGGCAATGAGACAATAAAATGAGTCATATGGCTCTGCTTCTCCTTCATTACTGGAATAATGGATTCACTGGATAATTGGAATGAAAAGTAGAAAAGTACAGTATATTTTCCTAGGGCCATGACCCACCACAACCACTGTCCTAGTTTCTCCAACTTGCTATCTCTATAATGTTGAGCAGTGACTTAATTTAGCTTTGTTCTAAATAATTACGAGTGGAAGATTTAAATTGCTTTTATCTATTTTTCTCCTCCCCCTCTTTCTGTACCTGTTTCTTCATCTACAAATTGGAATTACAATAGTACCTCTCAATTGGGTTATTATATAGATTAAATGAAACAGTTTATGTAAAATAATTACCATATTACCATGTCTTCTATAGTTTATCTTATACTAATATCTTTAATATATTTTCCAGCTTATAACATCAAATACACTATTAATACAACATAAGATTAAGGAATAAATTGCATCGAATTAATTCCAAATGTTTTTCAGAGAAGGGAAAAGATAAAAGAGAATTCACATTGCCCAAAAAATTCTATGTAATGTTCTGGTATTATACTAAGCATTAAAGAATTCTTGAATAAGTATTGTTTATTTTATCAGATCAAAAACTGTCCCTGAATATTAGCTATGTTTCATGCTTCTCTTGCATATTTTATTCATTAAAAAAAATTTCTAGCCGGGCTCGGTGGCTCAGCCTGTAATCCCACGCCTTTGGGAGGCTGAGGTGAGTAGACTGCCTGAGCCCGCGGGAAAGAGACCCGCCTGGGTAGCAAGACTTCATCTCTACAATAAATCAAAAAATTAGCCGGGCGTGGTAGCTCGCGCCTGTAGATCCAGCTACTTGGAAGGCTTAGGCGGAAGGATCGCCGGAGCCCAGCAGGTTGAGGCTGCGGTGGCTGGGAGTGGCCACTGCACTCCAGTCTGGGCGACAGAGTGAGACTCCAACTCAAAAACAAAAAAACAAAAATTTCTGAGTACTTTTATGCATCAAGGCTTGTGAAAGGCAATAAACCTAGTACAGTCTGTTCACTGGAAAAGCCTACAGGATTTACTCTTCCGGATATTGCTGGAGTGTCGCAGAACAATTCTTCCAAAGGTTTAGTCTGAAACAATTAGGAAAAATGGAGAAAATAAAACATGCATTTGCTTGAAGATAGAATAATTTGAGAACCCATCATTCTGAAGAGAAGGGAAGTGCAGTACAGTGTTTTCCACTCAAGGCATCTCTCATGCTAAAAGAAGAGCCAAGTCAAAAAGGCCAAGAAGCAAAGCAGAAAACAGTGACCAAATCCCTGAATACCTGAGTTGAGCTTTTAACAGTCTCATGAGCCTGAGAAAGAAAAAAAAATTGGAGTTCAGGGAACCCTAAAGAAGACAGCCCCTGATAAACAACCCAGATCCTTAGAAAAGACTTTGAAAGGGCAAGACTTTAGGATTAGGACAAAGCTCTTATAAAAATCCAGTGTTGAAGGAGCTCAGTCCTAAATTTGGTAAAGGTGATCTGCTCCTGCTCTAACTACCAGGCAGATTAATATTAAATCCTCTCCAGAGAAAGACAGCATCAGACAAAACTTTACAAATCATCTCTATGGTTTTTCAGATGTATCTGGCATTTAATTTATAAAATTATTATGCATACTAGGAAAGAGATCTAAACATTCAGAAGACAAGGAAAAGTTTAAAAATAAAATGTAGAAACCAAGTCCAGGTGATGTAGACATTAGAGTTCAAACACAAGGATATTTTAAAAACTGTGATTAATATTTTCAAAAAAATAGATGGTATGATGGAGAAATTGACCAAAATCTATAATCAATAAAATTGAACAAAGCAAGTACTAATATTAAGAAATTTATTAGACAAATTAGGATTTTCAGATTAAATAAGAGAAAAGAGAATTAGAACTGAAAACTAGGTCAATTTAAAACTTCCAAATTAAAGTACAGAGAGGGAGAAAAAAGATGAAAAATAAAGAAAAGGTGTATAGAAAATATATGAGGCATGGTTAAAAGATCTAACAGATGAGTTAGTGAAGACCTAGAATGAGAGAAGGGAGTGGGGCAAAACACAAGTGTCTTATGTGATATTGCCTGTGACTAGCCCAAAATAACAAACACATCAATCCACAAATTCAAGAAGCTCTATGAAACCCAAGCAGGATAAATATTAGGCTGATGCATAAGTTCATAGCGTTTGTTTTTGGCATATCAACACTGCAGTGTTGGATGTTTATCAGTTGTCATTTGGAGTGACAATGTTGTGGTTGTAAATACGTCTTGCATTTTGCAGATTTGAAGAAAGTTAGTGCTATTTGTGGGCTAAAGAAGATGGAGTATAGGGTAGAAAAAAATGAACATTTCTGATATATTCTTCTGCTTGGGTTTGTCAAAGCAGTAAAGGCAACAGAGGTGGCTTGAAACATTTGTGCCATGTATGCATCCAACCAATACATAATTGGGAGGAAAAACCCTGGAATTTTATTGGTCCCTGGTAGAGGCTAGGTGTTCATAGTATACAAAGTAACTATGCTTCTGAAATATCACAAACCAGGCTCTCTCATGCCCAGTAAATCATAAGGTCAGGTAGACTTTGCAATGGTCCTTCAAAAGATGGAAGTCTAAATCAAGTACTAGCAAGACCAGATTTCATCGGCAAGCTGTAAACACACAGCCCGACTCCAGATCACTCTGACTCTTAACATCCTAAGACTTGGTCCTTATCTTTCTTTGTCCTTTGACTGCGGGAGATGAGACTCTCTTTGTGAGCTACCAATAAGACTTGCTGTTTTTCACACATTCCTGGGTTAGAATGTATACAAGCTCATGCGTAGAAAATGGCTCGCCTGACTGATCAGAGCCCTGAAAGAGAAAAATTAGGAGACAAGAAAGTCTAGTAGAGAAGGCATGTGGATGTACATATGAGCACAAAATGTGAATATCTTTGTGTCATGTGTAAGTACACACCAAACAGCATCTACAACAGGAAAAGCACTAAAATAAACTAAAATAGACAAAATAATCCAATCAGTTGGCATCACCCAGCCTTAGTCACTAGTCACCCCTGAGCCACAATAAGCACATAAATGAAATGATCAAGGTAAAAAATATGGAAGCTATACATAACAGCGTGGGTTCCCATTAATTCACTGAATGTCCTACCTGCCAGTAACAGAGGCCAAGGCCAAGCCTCAAGGAGAGCCTTCTTCGTCAATGAGATCAGCCAACTATAGGGAACAAATTTGACCACACAGGCTTCCTCCATCCTAAAAGATCCAGTAACTTAGATGCATATTCTGGGTGTGGGTTTGTTTTTCCTGCCCTTCACTGTCTGCTTGCTTACAGAACGTTTACTACAGCAGCAGGGGACTCACACAACATTGTATCAGATCGATGATCCCATTGACAGCAAAGGAGGAACAAGAGTGGGTTTGTGACAATAAGATTCATCAGTAGGATCACATATCATACCACAAAAAAAGCTACTAGTGCTGCTGAATGTTACAATTGATGTGCCAGTGTATAGGCAATTTTGTATGAGGATAGAATGCTAACCTCTGTAAAGCAATATATATACTGAATCAAAAAAACATACATGATATTGGATACTTAATAGGAAACACACATGAGCATGAGAACCAAGGCCTGGAAGCAGCATAGCATCTCTTACCATCACTCCCCATGGCCTGCTGGGGACCTTTGTGATTCTTACCTCCGTATTTCTAGGACATTCGGTGTTAGAGGTCTTAATTCATAAAGAGAATACACTTTCACCAGAGGGGGGAAAAGGGTCTTTTTAAATTTCAAACTATAACCAAGGACCAGCAGACAAGGAGAGAAATCATCATCTTGACACGACTAATAGGCCCTCATCATCAGAAAGAGGTAGAGTTGCTATTCTCCAGTAGAGATGAGGCTGGGCACTGAGGGATGTATAGAATAGAGAGAGAGGATGAGGATGGGGAGACGATGGATATCAAGTTTAGCTCAACACCACCCACACTAATAGAAAATCTAGTTCTTTCTACTAAACACCCTCTTTTAAGTTTCCCTAGAAAGACTAGTCTACTAGAATCCTGAAGGAGTTGTTTCCAAAACTACATAAAGAAGTAGATTTGAGCAGCTTAAGTCTTTTGTGATGGCTACACCACAGGAGGTGGACTATAGTGGACATAGAGATATACCACTTAGATCCTGCTCCAAAGATCTTACTGCCCCAGCTTCTTGGGAGTTCTGGGAGCTTTCTTCAAGATGTCAGCAGAAAAGAGGCACCTCACATAAGCATATAGTTTTCCAGGGCAGTCCATACCCAATGATTGATTATCACAGGAGTATAAAGGTCTGGCCATTTCAGCCTACCAAGGAGCATCTCTGACAGGTTATATTTGCTCTCGAGCACCTCATGGGTTGGTTGTTTTTGTCACACTTGCATGCAGGTTGACTTCTTCCTCTGCCCACTTCTGCTTCTTTCTCCTCCCTTCCACGGGTGTTGACTCCTTATAAACAGTCTTTTCACCAAACTTTTTCTCATCTGTTTCTAAAGGACTCGGCTTGCAATGATCAACAAAAACCAGTAAATACCCAGGAATAAATCTAGCAAGTGCACAACTCCTCAAAAAATTCAAATTTTTATTAAGGAAAATTAAGAAAGGTAAAATGAATGGAGGGATAATTCATATTTGTGAGTTGAAAGTCAATGTGACATAGATGTTCATTCTCCCCAAAATGATCCACAGATAGAATGTAATTGAAACAAATATCTCAGCAAGTTCTACTTGTGAAAATTTACATGCTGATTCTAACATTTATATGGAAATTCAAAAATACCCCCTCCTTCAAATGAAGAACAAATTTAGAGAATTTACAATACAGGAAATCATAAATTATAGAACCACAACAATTTTAAAAATGCAGTAATGCCAAAAAGATAGATACATTGATGAATGGAACAGAGTAGAGAGTTTAGAGACAAATACATAGACATGGTTTATGGAAAAGTTATGCTGAAGAGCAACTGGGGTAAAGAATGGTCATCTCAGCACACAGTTTTGAGTGAATCAGTTTTCAAATGGAAAAAAATGAACCTTAACACCAGACTCACTTCTTATTCAAAAATCAATTCTAGGTGGATTATAGATATAAATATAAAAGATAAAGCGTTAATAGCTATAAGATAATATAGAGGGTATGTTTATAAATTTGATATAGATAAAGATTTCTTAAACAGTACACACACACACACACACCCCACTAACCATCTATTCATCAGAAGACCCTATTATGACATTAGAAAGACACAGAGTGGAAGAATCAACAAAGGATTTGATTATATTATATATAGTAAAAGAATACTATAAATCAATAAGAATTGGGCAATCTCAATAGAAAACTGTGCAAAAAACCTCAAGAATCATTAAAAAGAGGTGGACTATCTATAAACAAATGACTATTAAGCATATGAAACAGTGTACAATCTCATTAGTCATTAGGGAAATGCACTTTACAAATATAAATGGCTAAAATTGGAAAGATTAGCAATACCAACTATTAGTGATAATCAAGAGAAACTGGAAGTTTCATATATTGCTGATTGAAGCATAAAGTTATATACCCACTTTGGAAAACTTTTCAACAATATTTTCTATAGCTAAAATACACATATCACATGAACTAACAATTCTACTTTTAGTTTTATACGTAACAAAAACATACATAAATGTGCATCAAAAACTACACACACGTGCTCACAGAAGCATGAGTTATAACAGTTCAAAACTAGAAACAACCCAAATATCCATTTACAGTAGAATGGATCAAGTTTTCTGTACTCCTACAATGAAATACTATCTATGGCAAAAAAAAAAAAAAGACAAGTTATTGGTAGCTGCAATAAAATGAATCCATCTGAAAAACTTAATTTTGAGCAAAACCAGACCCTCAAAAAGTCCATAATGTATGATTCCATTTATATAAACTTCAAAAGTCTGAATGGAGTTTATTTATAGAAAGGAGAAGCAGGTAGTGACCATGAGGGGCACAGAGGGGACTAGGACACTGATAAATGTTCTTTTTCTTGACATGAGTAGTAGGCATATGAGGGTGCTTAGTCCATGAAAATTTATCGAGCTGTATACATGTTATCTATGTACTTGACTTTTTTTTAAAAATGACATTCCCAGTACCATACTAGCTATAAAAAACATGTCTATTGATTTAACTTGTGGACTTCACTTGCCATACACACAAAGTATTAAAAGAATGGGAGAAGTAGGCAGGAGAATAGAATATTTTAAAAAGCCAATGCATTCTTTTCACACCTGTGGAAAGTCAGGCCCTGATGTCTGTGCCAAAATCACTACACCCTTGGCAAAGCTGTGTGTGCCCATGTGCCACACTCACTTTGTAGAAGAACATTTTGCTAACTCTCTAAGGCTATAGACCCAAACACAAAATTCTGTTTCTAAGATAACATCCTGTACCGCACCTTATGTTTTAATTTGGCAGCTGAATTGAAATAGTTACTGCCTCTCTTATTTTTAAGTGGAGGGCTTTTCAGTGCGTTTATGAGTTTCTCCTTTTCTAAGTGGATGAGGCTGGCCAACACCACAATCCTAAATGCTTTTACTAGTACAAGTACCATCCACTGCAGACACGTTCTTCACAAAGAAAAATCTGGCTTCTTGACACTTTGGTCTGGCCAGATAGACATTCCTCCAGTTTTACAGTGAAAGATCAGAGTTTCCTGACAACAGCTTAAGGAATATTTCCCATCCAGGGATGAGTGACTTCTGACAGGAGTTTGCAGGTTTGGCAATATACTACACAGATCGAGCCAAACCAAACACTAAGTGGAAAAGGCCGCTCGGACTGTGTTTCGTGAGCCCAGGCCCCCAGTGGCCCGTCCACATGTGCAATTGACTCTGGTTAGAAATGAATAGTAGCCAAATAGTGCTGCACACACTGTACAGAGGATGTGCCTCAGTCAGGTGGAGGCAAGGATGACAGGATGACTGGGACACCATCCCAGGCCTAATCAAAAGAGTACTCTCTGAGTTTTTCCAGGAACTCGTAATGCCAGAGATATTTTAATCATGGCTTTAAGGAAATATTTTGAGCATAAGTGGCTTTTGTGACCCAAATGTCTAAATATTTTCCCTTAAGACTGGAAGAGAAGAAATTTTGTTTTCACATTGCTACAAATAATAATAGAAAAGAGAAAATTTGACTTAACTCACAAATATAAGCTCCTACCATCTAGCCCTCACCCTTCTTGTTCCTCCATTGCAAATCCAGTAGTTGGAACAGTTTTTCTATACATCTTGCATAGTGTTAAGTACATCTTTCATAACCAAATGTTGAATATTTAGTCACATGATCTTTAACTCTGTTTTTGCTCATTTATTTCAAAAGCTTTAAAGGGTGCTATGGAAGCACCACTTGAAATTGCACCTCCAATAAGAAGACTTTCATGAAGATAAAGAACAAATAGACTCATTACATCTAAATCTGTACTTGCAATTATTTTGGTATTACTTCTGTTCACTGACATGAATAATTGAGAATTGTTCATATGTGTACTTTAAAAACATGCAGCATTTACCCATTAGGTCTAAAACTAGAAATTATAAGTATGCAGGTATGTGTCAAATACAAAGATATTCTCCCAAAAAAGGTGGGAACTCACTTTACTTATAGCATATTATTATAGAGGTCACAAAACAACTGAAGATGTCAGAATATCCTAAAAGTAGAAAGAAAAATTAATTTATAAAATTCCTTAAACTTCAAAGGATAAGGCCGGTATATAAATAAGATTAAATATATCACATGTGCTAATATTTCTATGACTAACGATGGTTATTAACATTCAATTTCCAAAGATCCATATTTCCTAACTAAAAATTCTTATTATTGGAACAACATAACCTGTCCAAATAAATATAGTAATACTCACTTAAATAAAATCACATCTGATCTATGACTTATCATGCAAAGAATAAAGGAGAGCCAAAAATTATCACAAGCAGTTTCACCCTCTGCTGGATTTCTTTATGATTTATTGGGACTCCACATCACCCAACTTTGCAAAACTGATGTCATCTTGGTAAAAAGTCAGAGATTCGGGCTGGTCCACTTGATGAGACTTCATCTCTACAATAAATCAAAAATTAGCCGGATGTGGTATCACTTGCATGGAGTTCCAGCTACTTGGATGGCTGAGGTGGAAGGATCACCTGAGCCCAGCAAATCAAGGCTGCAGTGGTTGTGAGTGTGCCACTGCACTCCAGCCTGGACGACAGATTGAGACTCCAACTCAAAAAAAAACCCCACGAAGATTCTGACTCTTCTCACAAGTGGTGTAAGATCGCTGCAGGTCATTTCATTTGTCAAAGGAGCTAAGATTTCCTCTGAACTCATTTTCCAATGACAAAAGGTTTAGGAGAAAAAAGAGATAGATTATTTTGTTAAACTCAGAAAAATTTTTGACAGGAATTTTTGTCTTTTTCTTTTATAACAATACCTAAAATGTTGATAGTAGTTTATAGTTCACAGAGCTCTATCCTGCATTCTTTTTATTTAATCCTCACTAGAACTCTAAGAAGTAGTTATTCTGACTATTTTATAGATAGATGCAACAAAGGAAGTCAGAGCCTGAATGTAAGACTCTGACCCTCAGCACAAAGCTTTTCCTTTACCACAATTCCCCTGAATATAAATACATAAAAGAAACAGATGAGTCTACTTAGAACTGCCCTTTATTGGGTGAGATGTAAAAAGAAGATACATGATCAAAAAGGAAGAGAGAGGATAAAGGAGCCTGAAAAGATACTCAACAATTCCAACTAATTCTTTTTTTTTTTTCCTTTTTTTTTTTTGAGTTGGAATCTCACTCAGTGGCCCAGGCTGGAATGCAGTGGCATGCTCAAAGTCACGCCAGCGTTGACCTGCTGGGCTCCACCGATCCTTCCACCTCAGCCTTCCAAGTAGCCAGAACTACAGACACGTGCTACCATGAGCGGCTAATTTTTTGATTTATTGTAGAGACAAGGTCTCACCATGTTGCCCAGGCTAGTGTCGAACCCATGGACTCAGGCAATCCTCTCGCCTCGGCCTCTCAAAGTGCTGGGATTACAGCCTTGAGCCAATGTGCCCGGTCAAGAGAAATTTTTTGATGGAGATAAGAGACTTGAGACTTGAAAGTGATCGTTTCAAACTCTAAAAAATTTACTACAAATGGAAACCACTTTAACATTAGTATGACTGATCCTTATGCAGAAGTCTTGACAGACACTGCAAAAAAAAAAATCTGGGATTAGAACACCACAATTTCAGTCGAGGTAAAGATAGCTCTAGGTTAATTGTAAGTAGTAATTAATATTGCTACTATAGCCAAGTTAAAAAAAGTTAATAAAATCTGAGTGTAATGGTAAGACTGCTGAAGGACATGGCAATTTTGAAAAAGGTTTGTTTGGAAAATTACAGTACCAACCAAAGCAATGGGAAAACTCATAGTCTGGAAACTGATTGTGACTGGAGTGTAGTGGCACACTCCCGGCCACCGCAGCCTTGACCTGCTGGACACTGGCAATCCTTTCGCCTCAACCTTCCAAGTGGCCGGAACTATAGGTGCGCGCTACCACGCCCAGCTAATTTTTGATATATTGCAGAGATGAGGTCTCACCAAGCTGCCCGGTCAGGTCTCGAACCCTCAGGCTCAGGCAATCCACTTGCCTCGGCCTTCCAAAGCGCTGGGATTACAGGCTGAGCCACCGAGCCCAGCCATAAAATTTTTAACCACCGTAAATTGACCACCTCTTATACCTATGCCAACTGTGTCTGTTGAAGTTACCCATGGGTTCCCTGTCCTACCAAATCTGAATGAGACTTGAGCCTACAATTCCACAGCCATGGGAGCAATAAGCCTTCCCATGATCTCCTTCTACTTTCATCCTCTACATCTGTGTGTGCTGTCTCACTGTTTCATGGTGACAGCTGAATTATGCACTCACACGTTTTATTGATTTCAAAAAATTAAAGCAAATATTAACTATTTTTTAAAATGCTATGCACACTGATCATTGTGAGCAATGGAGATTTTATTAAATATTTTAGAAGAGAAAAATACAGCATAGCTCAAATTTTTAAATCCATCATTCAAACACCCTTTTCCTCAACATTTATCTAACAAGTATGGGATTTGGGGGTTTGCTCTTTGCCCCTTCCCTAGCCTACACCTTATCTAATCTCCCAGCCACACATCTTCCTGGTTCTTCTTGCTTCTCACTAACCTTTTTTCTACTAATTTTCTTTGCCCTCCGTCTCTGAAAAAGCAAAGTTTTCTTTCTTGTCTATGGTATAACAATTTAACGATTGTCTTGTTGTTAAAATGTTCCTAAGGTCTCACCATCCAACCAGTGAGCTTTCCTAAGCACTTTTCTCCCTTAATACCTCTTAACCATAGTAAAAGGAAAAGGAAATGGGGCATAATTGTAAGTGGCCAAATGACTCTGGCTGGCCACTGATGTAAAAAAAAAATGCACATTTAAAAATTAACTCAGATAATGCATTACTTGTCCTATGCATTTCTTAGTCATAGTTGTTTTAGAAGCAAATTGCTTGTGTGTATCCAGGTAACACCAATTTGAAGGCTGACCATGAAGAATACCTTATGCAGAGTCTTGAGCAGTAATGAAAAATGTGGCATCTGAAGCACAGCAGCTGAGGTTCACATTCTGGCCCTCTACTACCTGAGGCAAGTTACTCAACCTCTCTAACCTCAGTTTCCTCGTATGCAAACTGATAATTGTTCCTACCTCAGAAGACATTCATATGGATAAAATGAGTTAATACGTGTAAGTCTTCAGAACATTGCCTGGCCAATAAATGTTGGTTGTTACTAGAATTATCTTAACTTACTCTGTAAGGCAGCAGTGTCTTTAAGCCCCTAATAGTTTTGCTATTTGTCAATTACTAACGTGCTACTTTGAAATAAGTTCTATACATCTATAACAAACTACAACTTCCATACATATCTTTATTCAATGGTATGTATATGACTGTCTATTCTAGACTGCGATCTTCTTATACACTTTGACTCTATTTTAACATCTTTGTATCTGACATGGTGCTCAACATAGTACCATGCCCATAATATTAACAAAAAATGAATATGTATTAGTTTATGGTCACAAGCTCTAATAAAACCAACTGTGTTTTGATATATTGCTAACTTGGATTACGGCCTTATCTTAGAATCACCTCAAATGTTATTAATTAGTGTTTGCCTTTTTTCCCCTCTCCATTTCTGAAGATATTCTGACTTTTATTTACATGAGCTTTACACTATTCTCTCCCAAATTTCAGTCCCCTCCCAGACACCTCTAAAGGAAACAAGGTTAAATAAATGTTTAATTCATGAAGGTGCATTCATACTCATAACTAATATACTTCTGAATTTTTCCAGTAATTTTTTTGCCAACATATTTCAATATAAAATATGAAAGTAATTGAAAAATAATACTTCTAGTTACCACTTTTAAATCTCTTGGAAAATGTAGACATACTTTAGAGTGGGATTTTTCTACTGTGTTTTTCATTTTACTCAAAAATTACTTCATATATACCCAAGGGCTGGAGCAAGGTTAATTTGTGATGGTCATTTTAGCTATTTTTCATGGCAATGAGAAACTCAGGAATTAAAAACTACTTTCCAGACATTTTATGTCATGCTATCTCTTCATTGTTCTACTCACATTTTTCATTCTTATCCTCATGTGTATACACACTCCATCTTAAAATGAATTCTCAGACTCACAAGAGATCGTTTTCATGAGTTAAAGAAGGTCAGCCAAAGGGAAAAAGAGGAGGCAATTTCAGGTCTCTGATTCTTTTGGGGTCACAAAATCTGAGGTTTGGGTGACCTCCAAACACCTGCACCTAACTAAGCTAGAAAAATATGTTTTGTGGTTCTTTAATGAAAATGAAAATTGTCATTTCCACAGGATAACTTTCATGGGAATGCACTTGGCTAGGCAATGGTAAATATTAAAAAAATCAAATTAATTATTGACATAATATGCCTCTCTGTATTCACGAGTAAAAATATATATCAGGGTATGACGATACATATACAACCTGTCTTCTACAATAATAGTAGACATCCAAGAATACTTATATGAACACTGAAAAGAAATAACAACAAAAGATACACAATCTGTGATCTAAAGCAGGCTAAATCGGGCCTCATCTGTTATATTACCAGGCCAGCATCCATCAACCTTCACTCTGACACCTGTATCCCAAAAAACCATTTGTAGAAAGTGATAGGAGATTGCATTTTGTAAGTAGAATAACAGAAGGGAATTTGTGATTGGAATCTTTTACTTTAAGGGGAGAAAGATGACAGGGATGCTTTAATGTCTGTTCCCAATAGAACTGTCTAAGCTCCTATAATTAGCAGGGTGATGTCCCAAAAAGCCATTAAACTCTCTCACATGAAAGATTATATAAGATATTGGACCCAAAGAAGCTCTCTGGGATTTCTTTCATTTCTTTTTTATTTTTTTATTTTTTATTGATGCATAGAATTGAGGAGAAAGCCATTCTTACCATTACTTCCTGGAACTCTACAATATTTTGGCAACTCTAAGGCTATAGTCTGAGGAAAAATAAATCTTTGAGTAGATTGTTTTGGGAATAAACTAGTAAACCATCATGTGCAGTGACAGTAATGAATCTTTTCAGGTATCAATTCTATATACTTGGGAGCTGGAACATAAGTTTAAGAAACCTGGGTACCAAATGACAACTGCATTCAGAGTATGGAGATTTTAAGACACTATCTTGGAACAATAGGAAAATAGCTGGGGAATGTATTGAAATTCTAATATTATGCAGAGACAAGCTAGCAAGTCAGCAGGTATATGGGTTAAATATATACTGGAATTTTAAAAAGCTAATAGACGAAATTACCTTTATCTCTTCCAACTTCAGCAATGATTAAGGGATTGAAGCAGAATTTAGGCAGAAGGAAAGCACAATATTTTTATTCCTAGTGGATTTGTTGATGTGACCTAAGGGTTCAGTAATCATGAGCTTCCTAATACTTGATCCTCAACTTAAATGGGGTTATCACTCAGTCACAGGTAGTCCTCTTTCCAATTCACCTTGAAAGCACTGACAGAGAGAGTGGAATAAGCCACCAAGAATTTTATTTTTGTGAATAAACCTTTCCCACCACATGGAAAGATGAAGCCTGTGGAAAGGAGGTTTCTCCACTGTCAGTAATGTACAAAGAGACTGATGTCGGCCTATCATATAACAGACTATCTGCAAAACAATCTACCATGCTCCAGGCTCTTGCTAAAATATATGAATTAGATACCAATAAATATTTACTTTCCCAGTGCCCTAAACATAGTATACACTGAATATATGCTTCTTATTTTTCCCTTTTCAAAGGGCTAGAAGTATGCATCCTGAAAGTAACAATTGGTAGAATAAGGCTATTTAGTAATTCTACAACTACAAAGGTTATTTGAAAAAAGATTCCCACCTACCCATTAGATGATCTGTGAAAGTGAGGACAGAGGAGCAATAGAGATTAGATTCAGATTCAAAATAACTTTTATCAAGTGCCCATTGTGTCAAGCACTTAGCTAATAATTGTTTCATTCAATATAATTAAATACTTAAACCAATCACATCGCAAAAAAGAAAAACTCAGACTGGGAAAGTTAAGTAACTTGTTCAAGGAATCATAGGAATGATAGAAATCATAGGAATAATGATATTTTAATTTTATTCCACTATGCTGCACACATCAACATATGAAGACAATTACAACTTTTAAAAAATTGATTTTGTGGAAAAAGAAAAAATCTTAAGCTCCTTGGAATCATGCTATTAGGTAAATTAAAGTAATCTGCTTGATAACATAATGGTTCTCCTAAAATCAGTTTTAAAAGATTCTTAAAATCTTCAATGCAAATTTGTAGAGAACAATTTAAAGGACCAACAGCTATATGACCAGCATATCAGTAAATGGTCTTTATTTCCCTTCAAATCATTGTGTATATGTCTCTCATCAAACCCAAACCTTAGACATTTACCAAAATTAGAGAAATTATCTGTAGACACTACTCAAATACAGGATAACACTGTGATAATCACTCCTTTGCAGACATTTTACATGAGGTATTTTTCACACTGAGGGAGATAATTTATGGATATAATCCAACATAAAATCTGAAGTAGAAGAAAGCAGACCCCTTCTTTTGTGAAGTGATAGCTCAGAGAATCAGTACAGAGTGTCCTGAAGGAATATTAGGATCCTTTTTGCTTAACTTACTTTGATTGTTCCCAGAAGCTCCCTTGACTGTTCTGGCACATTTCCTTTCACATTTATTTTCCAATATACCCCTTCCCAGAGTCATTAGAAACAAATAACAATGCCAAGCAGGTTCAAGTATGCCTAAGATCCACTCAAACAGTTGGCATTTATCACTGCTTTAATTGGCAATAGCAATAATGTGGCTTGCTAGAGAGGTTTTAATTTGAGTTCAGCTAATGCAATAATTTGAAATTTTGATTGATTCATTCTCAAAATTATTTCTAGTTTCCTATTTGGAAAGAGCAAGTTATACTTTAGGTTAAACACTATCTTTTACATAATGCTAGCCTTAAACATAAATTAAATAGACAAAAATCTGAAGAGTATTATTTGAGAAACATTACAGAAGCCTAAATAATATTACTTTTTTTTGCCCCTCTTAATGGCCTTGGTACTTCCCACCTTTTATATCCATTTTTCTTGATAAGTATTCACTGTTTGGGTCCCTCATTTGAGTTGGAAAACTAAAGCAAACTATCTCTAGAAGATTGTTAAAACTCATGTTATCGAGGAAGAAATAAATGGAGAAAGACTGTATGCAGTGGGTTCCATATAGCATTAAGGAACCAGGGCAAATAACTTCATAAAGCTGGACATTTTCATCTTTATCAGCATAGATTGAAGAGAAGATATATATGATGCACTGGAGTAGAGAAAACATCTCAAGCCTATTGCTTTGTGAGTTTACCAAAAACTAGATTCTTCACATTGTCCAGTAGCAACAACAACAAACAGCCATAAAACAAACCTTGAGTGTGGAATATATGAATTCCAGAGTTATCTCTTATTATTTAAAATGTCTAATGTTCAACAACAACAAAAATGAAATATACAAAAGAGGGAAAGTACAACTTATACCCAGGGGACAAACAGTCAATAGAAACTATTCTTTGGAAAAATCAGGTTGTAGACATACAAGACAAAGGTTTTAAATCTGCTATTATTAATAAGAAAACAATGTCTAAAGAATTAAATGAAAGCATAAGAATATCTCACCAAGTAGAATATAAATAAAAAGATGGAAATTATTTAGGAACCAATTGAAATTCTGAAGTTGAAAAGTACAGCAATGTAATTGATAAGTTCACAAGGGTGGCTCAACAGCAGATCTGAGCTGGCAGAAGGAACAATTAACTTGAATATAGGTCAATTGAGATGACCCAGTGAGAAGAAGCAGAAAGAAAAAAAGAAGAAAATGAAGAATAAAAAGAGACTCAGAAGCCAGTGATACAACTTCAAATGTACCAAGAAACACAAAATGGGAGTCTCAAAAGGAAAGAAAAGAAAGATTTGACAGAAAAATATTTGAAGAAATAATCACTAAAAACATCCTAAATTTGATGACAAACATTAATTCATGCCTATAAAGAGGTCAACAAACTATAAGTAGGATAAACTCAAAGTGATAAACTTAAAAACAACATAATCAAACTATCAGAAGACAAAAACAAAGAGAGAATTTTCAAAGCAGTAAGGGAGAGGGTGTATCATATAAAAATAATCATCGATTAAAAAAAATTTACTGCTGACTGCCCATTAAAAACAATGGAGGCCAGATGACAATAGAATATCATATTCAAATTGCTGAAAGAAAAAGACTGCAAACCAAGAATGCATATCCAGCAAAACAATTCCTCAAAAACAAAAAAGAAACTAAAACATTACCAAATAAACCAAAAACTAGATAATTTGTAGCCCTGTAAGAAATAGTAGGGAAGTCTTGCAAGCTAAAATGAAAGAACACTGGATGGAAACTTGAATCCATACAAAAAAATTAAAAACACCAGTAAAGTTAATTACATAGGTAAATATATTTTTCATGTACAATTCTTTTCTTGTCCTATTTAATTAAAAAAGGTATAAAACAATACTTATATAACTGGATTGAAGGACTTATCATGTTGACAGATGCAATTTTATAGCAATAGTAGCACAAAGAAGTGGGAAGGATATGGAGCTCTATAGGAGCAAAGTTTTCATACACCACTGAAGTTAGTTGGCAATATTTAAAACTAAACTGATATAAATTAAGATGTTACCAGTTATCCCCAGGAAAACTCCTAAAAAAATAAGTAGGTCTAAACCTAACATTCTCGATAGAATACACACAAAAACAGCGGAATACAAATTATTCTCAAGTTTACATGAAACATTCCACAGAATATGCTTTATTATATAAAACAGTCCCAATAAATTTAAAATTAAAATTATACAAATTATGTTCTCCAACTACCTGGAATGAAATTATAAATCAATAACAGAAATTTTACAAATTTACAAATATAAAATAATTGAGCAATGCACTGTTATACAATCAACGTATCAAAGACGACATTACAAGGGAAAGAATTACAAAGGAAAAATCTTAATCTATATTAAGAAAATAAAATAAATGAATGCAAAACATAGCAAATTTATGTGATGCAACTAAAGCATAATTTAGAGAAAAATCTATAGGTTTAAAAATATTGCATTATTTAAAAAGTGAAACTCTAAGCATAAATCATATTAATTACCTAATTTTCCAACTTAATAAACTAGAAGCAGAAGAACAAACTAAACCTAGAAAGAAAATAATAAAATCAGGAGGGAAATAGATTAAATAGATAATAGAAGAATCATAAGGAAGAACAGAGAAACACAAGGACAGTTTATGCACAACCTTTTCTAATTGGATGAACTCAGTAGTGGGACTAACCTCCCAGAGCATACACATTAGCAAAATATCACCAATGCCATATTGCAACTTCCCTGAGCAATAGCAGGAGTTTAAGTGTATGGGAGAAGACCACTATTATCATGACCTGAATAGCCCCAGTGATAGATCCTGAACTTTCTCTTACAGATGTTCCAGTTGACCCCATTTTTGATAGGAAAGAGTTAACATTTAGGGAGACATTTCACACCAGGGTCCAATTGTAGCAATGCATCAAGTCTAGATTATCAAGATTGGGTACTTGAGGTATCAGAAAAGTCTGTGAACAGAGAAATATTCATTTGAGGTATTTAGTGTCACAGCAATCAGAAGACCACTCAATTCCAGTATGTAAGTTTGAAATCAAATGGTCAAAAACAGTAACAACTTCAGTTAGTGGCTAAGGAACAAACAGTAGGTAAAGAAGTAAATTAGGGCAATAAAAATATAAATTGTTGAGGGGAGGAAGTCTTTAGTATTTTTACACAACCAAAGTAAGTAACTATCAGCTTCAAATAGTCTAAGGTAAATACAGCACTCTATGTTAGCCCCCATGGTAACCAAAAAGAAAGAAATCACAGCACATACACAAACAAGAAGCAGAAAGAAAAGATTAGTACCACAGAAAATCACCAAGCCACAGAGGTAAACAACAAGAGAGAAAGGAAGAAACAAAGGGTCTATAAAGAAACAAGAAAACAATTAACAAAATGGGAGAAGTATGTTCTTAATACCTATCAATAATAACCTTGAAAGTAAATGGGTTAAATTCTCCATTTAAAGCTAAAAAGTAGCCAAACATACTGCTAAACAGACAGATATTGGAATCATTTCCCCTGAAAACTGGAACAAGACAAGGATGCCTACTCTCACCCACCTCTCCTTTTCAACATAGTATTGGAAGTCCTAGCTAGAGCAATCAGATAAGAGAAGGAAATCCGGGTATCAAAATAGGAAAAGAAGAAGTTAAATTATCCCTCTTTGAAGATGACATGACTCTTGATACCTTGAAAAACCAAGTGAATCTGTCAAAAACCTCCTTGCACTGATAAAGGACTTTGGCAAAATCTCAGGGTATAAAATAAATGCAAAAGACAGTTGTATTCCTATACACCAACAATAAACAGAAACTCAAATAAAAAGCACAATCCCATTCACAGAAGCCACACAAAAAATGAAATACCTTGGCATCTTCCTAACTAGAGAAGTGAAAGACCTTTACAATGCAAACTACAAAACACTCCTAAAAGAAGTCAAAGATGACACAAATAAATGAAAAAATATTCCATGCTCATGGATTGGAAGAATTAACATTGTTAAAATGTCCATCCTACCAAAGGCAATCTACAGATTTAATGCAATACCCATTAAATTATCAGTATCATTCTCCTGAGACGGGGAAACAACAATACAGAAATTCATATGGAAACATTAAAAAGCATGAATAGCCAAAACAATCCTCAGAAAAAAGGGAGGTATCACACTCCCAGACTTTAAACTTTATTATAAAGTTGCAATAGTCAAAACAGCCTGGTATTGGTACAATAACAGGCATATAGACCAATGGAACAGGATAGAGATTCCAGAAGCAAAACCTCAATTTCTCAGCCAACTCATTTCAACAAAACCTTCACCACCAACCACTGGGTAGAAGAGAACCTATTCAGCAAATGGTGCTGGGAAAACTGACTGACCACATGCAGAAGATTAAAACAAGATCCCTACCTATTACCATAGACAAAAATCAATTCTAACCAGATCAAAGACCTACATGCAAAACCTCAAACTATAAGAACCTTAGAAAATGTAGAAGACACCCTTATGGAAATTGGAACTGGCAACCAATTCCTGATCACAATCCCGAGTGCCCATGCCATAAAAGAGAAGATAGACAAGTGGGACCTCATCAAACTGACAAGCTTCTGCAAAGCCAAAGAAATCATCAAGAGAGTGGGAAGACAGCCCACAGTCTGGGGAAAAAAAAATATTTGCCAACTGTATATCTAAGAAAGGCCTAATATCTAAGATCTACAAGGAACTTAAATATGCCAAAAAGAAAAAGATAAAAACAACCCTACTACAAAATGGGCAAAAGATATGAATAGACACTTCTCAAAAGAAGACATTTGAGCAGCCAACAGATATATGAAAAAATGCTCAGCCTCACTAGTCATCAAAGAAATGCAAATCAAAACCACACTGAGATACTACCCAACTCCAGTCAGGATGGCCATCATCAATAACTCAAAAACAAGCCAGGCTTGGTGGATCAGCCTGTAATCCCGTGCCTTTGGGAGGCTGAGGTGAGTGGATTGCCTGAGCCCACGGGTTTGAGACCCACCTGGGCAACTTGGCAAGACCTCATCTCTACAATAAATCAAAAAATTATTAGCCAGGCATGGTAGCGTGCGCCTGTAGTTCCAGCTACTCGGAAGGCTGAGGTGGAAGGATCGCCGGAGCCCAGCAGGTCAAGGCTGCAGTGGCTGGGAGCAGCCAGTCTGGGTGACAGAGTGAGACCCCAACTCAAAAAACAAAAAAAAACCAAAAGCTCAAAAACAGATGCTGGAGAGGATATGGGGAAAGGGAAACATTTATATACTGTTGGGAACAGTATATAACTGAAGGAAACAGTTTGGCGATGACTAACTAAAAATTGACCTCCCATATGACCCCACAATCCCCCTCCTGGGAAGATACCAGAGGAACTCAAATCACTCTATGAAAAATACACCTGCACACACATGTTTATTGCAGCAAATTCACTATGGCAAAAACATGGAACCAACCATACTGTCCATCAAAAGAGGATTGGATTTTTTAAAATGTGGTACATATGCAATATTATGCAGCCATAAAGAAAGACAAAATCTGTAATAATGAGTGATCTATTGATACAGAGACCCGCTAATGTCTGTTCATATTGTCACAGCCCCTAGAGAAGGGCATGGCAAGGACGTCAGTGCTCCTGTACATTCCTGAACAATCTTTCTGAGAACTAATAAAAGGTGCACTTCCCCTTATCTCCTATGCGCTCGCAGTAAGTAACTTCAGGGGATCTTTGACTTACTTCGCTGTAGTCTACACCCAATCAACTGAAAGTTGCTCATTTATTGGTATCAAGGGAGCAGCAGAGCATTACTCGAACCATAACACTATCACAGAAACAAAGAACTGAGTAATACATGTTCTCACTCATAAGTGGACCTTGAACAATTAACATAATACTGTCAGAAAGGAATTGGTAGTAGTTGGAATCTGCCAGGGTAGCGGGGCATGGAGAAGATGGGATTGGCAGTAGTGGGAAACTGCCAGGGGATGGGTAGGGCACACGTCATCAGAAAAGGTACCTGCATAATGAACATTTGTTTACCTAACCCTGAATTGTACCCCACATCTTCAAAATAAATTTTTGTTAAAAGATGCATAGTGGCCAAATGGATTTTTTTTTAAAAAGACTTAATTGGAGATAGAAAAAGATATACTATGCAAACCAAAAGCAAGCAGGAGTAGCTATACTTATATCCGATAAAATAGACTTTATGCCAACAACTATAAAAAAAGATAATGAAGGTCATTACATAATGATAAAGGGATCAATTCCACAAGAGGATATAGAGTTATAAATATATATGCACCCAGCATTGGAGCACTCAGATAAATAAAACAAATATCACTAGACCTCAAAACCCCACTTTCAACAAGGGACAGATCATCTAGACAAAATAATTAACCAAGAAACATCACCAACTTAAACTGTACTGTGAACCAAATGGACTTATCAGAACATTCCATCTAATAGCTTCAGAATTCACCTCCTTCTCAACTGCACATGAAGCATTCTCT
This sequence comes from Carlito syrichta, assembly GCF_000164805.1. Lineage (NCBI taxonomy): Eukaryota > Metazoa > Chordata > Mammalia > Primates > Tarsiidae > Carlito > Carlito syrichta. The sequence goes on from NW_007257551.1 coordinate 46,910, forward strand.
AGGATAGATCAAATGTTAGACCACAAAACAAAACTTAAAAAATTTTTTTAAATAAAGATCATATCAAGTATCTTTTCTGACTATAATGATATAAACTAGAAATTGACAGCAAGAAAAACAAGAAATTTTACAAATACATGGAAATTAAACAACATGCTCTTAAACAACAAGTCAATGAATAAATTAAAAGGAAAATTTAAAATTTTCCCTTAGACAAACCAAAATAGAAACACATCAAACTAAAATCCATAAGATACTGCAAAAGCAATTCTAAGAGGTAAGTCTATAGCAATAAACAACTACAGCACAAAACAAGAAAAAATTACAATAAATGACCCAATGATACATCTCAAGAAATTAGAAAAACAAGTATAACATAACCCCAAAATTGGTAGAAGAAAGGAAACCATAAAGCTTAAAGCAGAAAAATAACAGAGACAAAAAAAAAAGATCAACAAAATGAAGAGGAGGTTTTTTAAAAAAGTAAACAAAATCAACAAATCTTTGCATAAATTAAGAAGAAAATAAAACTAAAATAAATAAAATTAGAGAGGAAAAAGGAAAGATTGTAACTGATACCACAGAAATACAAAGGTTGATCAGGGACTATTATGAACAGCTACACACCAACAAAGTTATAACATAGAAGAAATGTATAAAATTCTTAAACACATACAACTTACTAAGTTATGAAGTAATATAAAATCTTAACAGGCCAATAGTAAGTAAGAAAATTAAATCAGTAACAAAAAGTCTTCCATCAAAGAGAAGTCTAGGACTTGTTGGTTTTACTGCTTAATTTTACCAGATGTCTAAAGAAGAAATAATATCAAATCCTCCCAAACTATTTCAGAAAATGAAAGAATGGGAAATATTTCCAAATTCATGTTATGATGCCAGCATGACCTGATTCCAAACTCAGACAAGGAAACACAAAACTATAGGCAAATATCCTTGATGAATATAAATATAAAATTTCTTAACAAGATACTGGAAAACTGAATCCAACAACACATTAAAAATATTCACTATGATCAAGTGGAATTCATTCCACAGATACAAGCATGGTTTAACGTACCAAATCAATAAATCTGATATGCCACATTGCCAGAAATAAAACAAAAATCATGTAATCATTTCAATGAATGCCAAAAAAAGCATTTGACAAACTTTAATATCTCATTATTATAAAAACTCTTAACAAAATAGGTATAGAAGTTATGCTCCTCAACACAACATAGACCATATATGACAAACCCACAACTAACATCATACTGAATAGGCAAAAGCTAAAACCTTTTTCTCTAAGATCAGAAGCAAGACAAGGGTGCCCACTTTCACCACTTGTATTCATCATAGCAGTGAAAGTGCTAGCCAGAGCCCTTGGGCAAGAGAAAGAAATAAATGGTACACACATTTAAAAGGAGGAAGTGAAATTGTATCTGTAGAACATCATGATATTATATAGAGAAAAGCCTACAAACTCTATCAAAACCTCTTAAAACTGATAAACAAATTCAGCAAAATGGCATGATACAAAATTAATATTTAAAAAATCAGTAATGTTTCTATACACAATGAACTAGCTGAAAAAGAACACAAGAAGACAATTCCATTCACAACAGCTACACACACACACACACACACACACAACCTAGAAATAAATTTAACCAAGGAGGCAAAATATCTCTTCCAGGAAAATTACAAAACACTGATGAAAGAAATTAAAGAAGACACAAATAAAAAGAAGAACATCCCATATTCATGGATCAGAAGAAATAATATCATTAAAATGACAATACTACCTGAAGCAATCTACAGATTCAATGCAATTCCTATCAAAATACCAAAGATATTCTTTCCAAAAATAGAAAAAAGCAATTCTAAAACCACAAAAGACCCCAAATAGCCAAAGCATTTCTGAACAAAAAGAACAAGCTAGAAGCTTCACACTATCTGACCTCAAAGTATACTACAAAGTTAATAGTAACCAAAACGGCATGATACTGGCACAAAGACAAACATATAGATCAATGGAACAGAATAGAAAACCCAGAAATAAATTCTTGCACCTACAGCCAACTGACTTTTGGAAAAAGTACCAAGAACACATTGGGGAGAAGATAGTTGCTTCAATAAATGGTGCTGGGAAAACTGGATATCTACATGCAGAAAAATGAGACTAGACTGCTATCTTTCACCATATACAAAATCAACTCACATAAATTAATGACTTAAATGTAAAACCTCAAACTATAAACCACAGAGGGAAACATAGGGAAGATGTGTCACAATATTGGCCTGGACAAAAAATTTTTTAAATGTCTTCAAAAATGGACAAAAGCAAAAACAGATAAATTGAATTACACCAAACTAAAAGGATTTTGCATTATAGAGTAAAAAGACAACTTACATAATGGAAGAAAATATTTGCAAGTATCCATCTGACAGGGAGTTAATATCAAGAATATATATATAAGGATCTTAACTCAATAGAAAAAAAAAAAACATTAAAAAAAACAGATTAGAGGGACTTCCGGCAAGATGGCAACGGGGCAGCCTGATCTATGAAACCCTCTGCAAAGGAGAACACAGAAGGTCTCTGGCTCTCTCCCTGGGGGGCTGTGAATCCCAACGTCGGCAGCCTGCTCTTCACATGGAGATCTGCCGTCACCACCGCTGGGGCATCCAGGGTCTGGACAACCACTGCAGTCACAGACACAGCAGCTGCCAGCGCCACCGCGGCCTCCATGGCAGCCATAGCACATCACCAACCATGCCTGAGGCGATCCACAACTTCAGTCCTTGAAGCCCCTGCAGGCAAGATCTGCTGGGATCGCTTCCACCTCTGCTGCCACTGTGACGTCCAGCTGGCTGTGGGTCTCCTCCCGTGTGCCCTGAGGCAGGCCTCCATCTCCCACCTCTGCCTGACTCCAGTCTGCTCCACCCCCTCTGGGGCGAGCAGCTGAGATAGCACCACCTGCTGGCGATTCAAGGTAACAACACCGAAATGGGAAAAACAAGCTTGAAATTTGGTGAACTAAGGGTGATCTGAACTGTCCTTCACAGCAGGCCAGGGGCAACTGACCCTAACCGTGAACTAATTTATCAGCTTGAGAAGACAGCTAGAAATCAGAGCTGAAAGGACATTGGACTTAAACAAAATGTCTCAGTGTGCTCGATTGCTTCTGTTAGTTTAATGACTTAATTCTATTCCGACTGTCTTGTTCCTTTTTTTTTATTCTCTTCCTTTTCTTCTCTTTTCTCCTCTCTGTAAATGATATCTTTGCATAGAGGAACAGCACACCAATAAGGTGGTCGGTTAGCTTGTATGTTAGCATCATTGTATGTTTTAATTTTTTTTGTATAGGAGTTGGTTAGTCTGTAGCCATGGTCAGTTGTTTTTATCTGTTTCAGTTTAGGTATCTCTCTCCATTTGTTGGTATACTCATCTGTTTCCCCCCCTTACTCCTCTCTCTCTCCACCCACCACTTCCTCCCACTGTCTGGTCCATTCTCATCCCTCTGCTAACCTCATTTTATTTCAGGGAGTAAACCTACAGCCCCACTGCATGGACAGATTCCAATGCAGTGGGAAGTGGGTTTCAGATTATTCATACACCTGTCAGCAAATACCAGGACCTGCAGATAGACTTTGAATCACAGCTCCCCCTTGAGTAAATCTCAAAACTGAAAAAAGGACTACAACCAATCTACAGTGCAACTCCAGAATTGAACAAAGTAAGAGGGTATACATAAAGAAGAATAAGAGATTGTACAAACAGAAGTAAAAGCAATTCCTCTACCCCTGAATAACAGAATTAAAGAAGATAGTGACATGGAGGGAAGGAAAAAGTAGGGAGGGGAAAAAACTGCACAAATGAAGAAAAACCAAGAGAAGAATATAGGTCTCACACAAACCCCTGGGAGATCAGACACTAGAAAACAGATTCCGGAACACAAACAATGAAGAGCCCCCAGAATGACTGGTCACATGCAACAAATCCAGGCATCAAGACATTAATAGAGATTATTTAAAAAATTGAGGAGAGGCAAGAGGAAAATAGGAAGGAGATGATGTCAGAAATAGCAACAGTAAAGAATACTGTGATGGAAATAAATAACAAACTAATAAGCATGGAAAGCAGAAATAGCCAGGCAGAAGAAAGAATCTAAGAGCTCAAAGACCAAAACACAGAATTAACCCAAACTGTCAAAAGCATAGAAAAGAAGCTCCAAAAGACAGAACAAAACCTTCAAGAGATGAATGATCACTTCAAGAGACCAAACCTAAGAGTAATTGGCCTTCCTGAGGCAGAGGGAGAAACAGAGGCGACACTGGAACAAACATTTCATGAAATCATTCAAGAAAACTTCCCTCATCTCATCAAGGATGAAAAAATTCAAATACCAGAGATTCAGAGAACCCCTTCAAGACAACAAATGAGAAGGCCAACTCCTAGACATATATTAATTCACCTAAACAAAGTAGGTATAAAAGAAAAAATCCTAAAGGCCGCAAGAGAAAAAGGTCAGACTACCTACCAGGGAAGACCAATTAGAATAGCAACAGATTTATCTACAGAAACCCTCCAGGCTAGGAGAGCTTGGAGCCCTATCTTCAAAGCTCTAAAAGATAAATAATTTCAACTGAGAATAACCTACCCAGCCAAGCTAAGCTTCATCATTGAGGGAGAATTGAAATCTTTCCCAGATATCCAATCCCTAAGAACCTACACTGCCACAAGACAACCTCTACAGGAAACACTTAAGAAAGTATTGAACACAGAAGAAAAGGAAAAAAGAACAATGTTCTTCACAAGGGTACAGGCAAAAGATTGAAAACACACTTGATCCAACTCTAAAACCAAAAGAAAGAACACATAAACAAGAAGAACAACTCTGTAAGAACATTATGATAGGGATCAACTCTCACATTTCAATAATTAGCTTGAATGTGAATGGACTAAATGCACCACTGAAAAGATATAGAATAGCAAAATGGATAAAATATCACCAGGCAACAATCTATTGATTCAAGAGACTCATCTCACTAGAAAGGACACCCACAGACTCAAAGTAAGAGGATGGGAAACAAATTATCAGGCGAATGGAACACAAAAGAAAGGAAGAGTTGCACTCTTAATCTCAGGCAAAATACCCTTTAAGCTATCAAAAATTTTAAAAGATACAGAAGGTCACTACATAATGATAAAAGGTTCAATCCATTAACAAGAAATATCCATCCTAAACATATATGCACCGAACATAGGAGCACCAACTTTCATAAAGCAGCTCCTAGGTAAACTAAAAACAGATATTGACTCCAATACCATCATAGCTGGGGACTTCAATACCCCACTCACAACCCTAGACAGATCATCAGGACAAAAAATCAGCAACAAGATCCGGTACCTCAATGTGACTCTTGATCAAATGGACTTAATTGATACCCTCCATCCAAAGACCACAGAATACACATTCTACTCATCACCACATGGAACATACTCTAAGATCAACCACATACTTGGCCATAAATCAAGCATAAGCAAATTCGAAAGGACTGAAATTTTACCATGCATCTTCTTGAACCACAGTGGAATAAAAATAAACATTAACACCAACAAGTTCCCCCCAGAACCGACAAAGACATGGACACTAAACAGCATGATGCTAAACAACTCCTGGGTCAATGATGAAATCAAAACAGAGATCAAAAGATACCTGGAAACAAATCAAAATGAAGAAACATCTTACCAAAATCTCTGGGACACCATGAAAGCTGTAGTAAGAGAGAAATTTATATCCCTATAAATGCACATGAAGAAAATGAAAGGATCACAAATAAACAGCCTACCAAGCCACCTAAAAAAGCTGCAAAAGCAAGACCACAAAAACCCTAATTTCAGCAGAAGAATCCAGATCACCAAAATAAAAGCCCAAATTCAGGACATAGAAGACAAAAAGATAATACCAAAAAATCAATGAAACAAAAAGCTGGTTCTTCAAAAGGATAACCAAGATCAATGGTCCCCTGGTTAGACTAACCAAGAAAAAGAGAGAAAAAGCCCAAATAAACACAATCAGGAAAACAAAAGATGAAGTCACATCTGATCCTGAAGAAACACAAAAGATAACTAGAGACTACTATGTACACTTGTATGGAAACAAACTTGAAAACCTTTCAGAAATGGAGGACTTTCTGTCATCACACAACCTGCCTAGGTTGAAACAAGAAGAAACTGAGACCCTAAATAGGCCAATAGCAATCAAGGAAATTGACTACATAATAAGAAAACTACCTACCATAAAAAGTCCTGGACCAGATGACTTTCCAGCAGAATTCTACATGACGTTTAAGGAGGAGCTGATTCCAATCCTACTGATTGGTATTTCAGGAGATTGAGAAAGATGGAACTCTCCCCAAATCATTTTACAAAGCCAACATCACATTGATACCCAATCCAGGTAAAGACTCAACAAAGAAAGAGAACTACAGGCCAATATCTTTGATGAACATAGATGCTAAAATTCTCAACAACATCTTAGCGAACCAGACTCAACAACACATCTCAAAAATCATCCATCATGACCAAGAGGGCTTCATCCCTGGGATTCAAGGCTGGTTCAACATTCGTAAAACCATAAATGTAATTAAATACATCAACAGATGTCAAAACAAAAACCACATGATTATATCATTAGATGCAGAAAAAGCTTTTGATAAAATCCAGCACCCCTTCTTGATAAAAACCCTCGAACAGTTAGGCATATGGGAAACATATCTCAAAATAGTAAAAGCCATCTAGGAGAAACCCACAGCCAGCATACTCCTAAACGGACAAAAACTGGAACCATTTCCCCTGAAAACTGGAACAAGACAAGGATTCCCACTCTCACCCCTCCTGTTCAATATAGTATTGGAAGTCCTGGCTAGAGCAATCAGAGAAGAGAAGGCAATCAGGGGTATTCAAATAGGAAAAGAGGAAGTCAAGCTATCTCTCTTTGCAGATGACATGATCATGTACCTTGAAAACCCAAGAGAATCTGTCAAAAACCTCCTTACACTGATAAAGGACTTTGGCAAAGTCTCAGGATATAAAATAAATGTGCAAAAGACAATCGCATTTCTTTACACCAATAATAAACAAACAGAAACCCAAATAAAAAGCACAATTCCATTCACAATAACCACAAAAAAATGAAATACCTTGGCATCTTCCG
>NW_007257552.1:0-5684 GCF_000164805.1 Carlito syrichta
AGATGTCTTGTAGGCCCAAATCTCTAATGTGAATTAACTGCAGTATAATAAGTGGTGTTAACATTTCGAAAAAGAAAGGAAAAATGGATTAATAGAAGCAAAATGACCCATTCAGAAAAGTAAGCAAATGAGACTTAAAATGACTAAACTGTCAGATTCTGTCAATCAGTCAGAAAAAAAGAAACCCGGAACTATAAGTCTCTTCAGAGAAGCATCTTCTCTCATGGTTTTCCCCAAGTTGTGGTTTTCCCAAGGTGTGGGTGAATTATTTGCCAACCCAAACTATTTTATTTCCTTTATCCATTCTAGGCCATGTTACTAACAAGAGAATAATTACTAATTTCTTTTCAGAATGCTGCTGGGGCTTGCATTCAAGTATTCCAACACACACACACACACACACACACACACACACACACACACACACACACACAGCACCACCACCACCACCACCACCACAGAATCTCTAAGTATAAATTAATAAATCTGACCAACTTCATTATATTAAATCATCTGTAATTTTAGTGTGAACTAACATCTTTTCACTTCATAAGAGTCTAAAGTGAGTGTGGTAATCACTCCTATTGTGCTAATGAAACCTGATGCCTACAATGCAAGGTTGAGGCACTATCTTTTAACTGTCCCATGAATCTCCAGAGCTGGTGCCTCTGGAAGATAAACCTGCATCCTTCCCCTAACAATTCATATCAATTATATCCACACTGGATATAATATGTTATTTTGGTTTTTGTTCTTCCAAGGTTATTAATCAAATGGATAGCTATAATATTATACCATGCTAAATGTCAAAAATCATATTTATTATAAAGCTTTGAGTAATAGTTTTGTAAATCTTAAGGTGTTAATTATTTTTTAAATCCTAGGTCTTCTGGATTGCAACAATAGTTGATAAATAGTTCTCCAATTGTTTTCTTTATATGGCTTTTTAAAATGTGACATCAAGCTAATATTTTAGTTTAGGACAGTCTTCAAGTTTTCATTTTAATTTAGCAAATTCAAAATTCTGGAAATAGACCTTTTGAGTAATGTACATACACATTCTTTAGATAACTTTGAAAGAAGAAAAAAATTGAGAAGACTTTAATGAAGAATGTTTCTCATTTGTTCAATGATCAGAAATTGTCATATGTGTACAAGATATTTTACCTTCCTTCACAGAGTGTCACCACTTGAAATTACAGAAATCATTGTACTGTACTTCTTTTTTTTTTTAAATTGTGGTCTCACTCTGTCACCCAGACCGGAGTCCAGTGGCCACTCCTGGCCACTGCAGCCTCAACCTGCTGGGCTCCAGCGATTCTTCCACCTCAGCCTTCCGAGTAGCCAGAACTACAGGCGCGCACTACCACGCCCGGCAAATTTTTTATTTTACTGTAGAGATAAGGTATTGCTGCGCAGGCGGGTCTTGAACCTGCGGGCTCAGGCAATCCACTCACCTCAGCCTCCCAAAGGCGCAGGATTGCAGGTTGAGCCACCAAACCTGGGTGTACTGTACTTCTTACTATCCAGCACCCAGGATTTGCATTGTTTAATTTATCCATATTAAATGTCATTCATAACTACTTTAGACTATTGATTTAGTTTATTAAAATGAGCAGTTCAGTGGCCTATAAAATTCGATCATATTTTAAACATACTTTTATAAAGAAATTTTTAACTCCTTCATATAGAAAACCAAACAGCATTTGGTATCTCAAAATTGTTTCTTAACTTTTCTGATACTCAGAACTGTATCTCTTTTTCAAATAAAATATGTAGGCCCAGAATTTTTTTTCTTCTTCTCATAATTGACCTAATTTTCCTTTAAAGTGTTTTTGCTTCTGAAGCATAGTTATTCATGTATAAATACTTCAGGAGATTTATGAAGACATTTAAAAATATAGATTAGTACTAATATCTGGATAAATATTATGCCTATTTTCACTTGTTGTTGAAAAGTTTCATTATTCTTTCAAGCATGGGAACAATTTGTTTTTCAAAATTCATGTAAGCTATCCCAGTTTGTCTAATACATACCAAGTAAAAATCAACAGCAAGAGACTTCTGGTGAACACCAGGTGTTGAAGCAGTGTTTTCTTTTCCAAATATTGTACAGATGCTGATCATTACAGATACTCCCCAAAATTGCTACCCAATATATTCATATGACATTTTATTCAAAATTATCTAAAACTTATCCAAAGATCTACACCATGAGTAATAAAAAAAAAGCAAGTATAATTTTATGCATTGTACTTTTGGCATTTCTGTACCTATTTTCAGAATTGATCAATGTCCTTCACTCCCTCACCCAAATAAACTTAAGAGATAGCACTTTGATAGTCTAATGATGACATTACCAAGTCAAAGCAAAGAGACACATTATGGAGCATATTTCCCATTAATACACAGCTGATTAAGTTTCTTCACAAAAATGTTGCATTCTCAGAAACTCCAGAAACACTTGATTTGTTTATTATGGGATAATTACTAAAATAAAAGTATCTCTTGCACTATATTAGTCAGGAAAATCTCCTGAAGCTTTCTACAAATTGTAGCACAATCAAGAATTCATTACTCCTGAATGACATTTTCAAAGCCAGCTCTAATACAGTAGAAAGAGGCTGTTAGTGTCTTTTTTCATTTGAAGATGTGTTCGAGTTTATTATTCTTTTTTCAAACATTGCTTGACACTCCACTCCCATTTCCTCCATTTGTTTTACTTTGCTTTTGTTTGCTGCACATTCTGCCCCCAGTATCCATCCATTCTTGAGAACAAAAGTTATCATACAGAGCTGGAGGTGACAGAAGCTCACCTTCTACAAATCTATGCAGGCCTGAGGAATAGACAATAGTTATGTTAAAGAGACAAGAGAATTGCAGTTCAGGGGAACACAAGAGCATTTATGATACTTTCACACAATAATCCTGACTCTGCCCAAACCCGTTCTTTAAAATATTTGAAATGAGTTCCCAGCATCTGATCTTTCAGACCCTATAAATTAAAACAACAGTTGCTAAACTTCATGGAAAAATAAAACCCTAAATGTAATAAATTTAATATAAAGCCAATAGTGAGTTTCAAATAATGCTTTTTCCATGAGGAACAAATACAAATGAACAGATATCAAACAAAAGTCATACATATGCATGCACTGTCAATGACTGTAAAGCAATACATCCTCTGAGATGGGAATTCATGTTATGCATTCAGAGTCACGGCTTTCACACCCTTGGCTTCTCTGTCACTTTTTTAATTAGAATTTCTGCTTTTTACATTTAAAAAATCCCTTTTAAAACAAATAATCTCAGAATGAAGTGATTCATTAAAAAGCGTTAACTTTGTAAAGACTGTTTCCCCGTGATCATTTCCTCTTTGGTAGGGTATTTGACATTCTGTCTATAAAAGGACAGAATTTGTCTCTAAAAGCACAGAATTTCTTTCCTTTTACACATGCATTTTATATTTTATGAATACTGTGAGATCAGATCTCCCACTGTCTTTTGTGTCTGTTCATTCCAAAAGAAGCACAATTCAGAAAATCTCATGTTGTTTTTGTATTATTGATAACTGGAATCAGTCCTTGATCACAAAGATCTTTGAAGTAATTTCTAATTGCAATTCATCTCAAACTATCTTTGTATTTCACAATAACATCATTTCCAATATGACATTTTAATTTGTTTAAACTCAGGATAGAGATAAAATGGGGAGGAAATGGTAGTAGTCTTGTCGGCAATAAAGCCAAAAACAATTGATGTAAAGATGGGTGAAACACTTTCAATTCAAATAACTGCACTGAAATAAATTTTTCAATGTGGTTTCAAGTTTGGTCCAATTGTGTGTTCCTTTCAACCTAAATACTACCTTTCTCCAAAGATGCCATGTCCTAGATTAATCAATAATGTCTAAGCCCTGCTATAGCTTAAAGATCACATCTGTGTCATGTAAGTGTGAGAGGGACATCTTCTTGCTTTAATAATAATCTTTAATCCCTCTATCTAAAAAGACTGTCTCAATAAAGGGAATGTTGAAATAGGCATCCTGTAAATCTAACAGTTTATGACAAATACTAAAATGTAAATTATGAACTTCTTTAGAAAAGTACTAATATCAGTGCTTACATGCATTAAAATTTCCCTGAAATGCTAAGACAGCTTTCCATATAAAATTTAGATTTCAGTACTTTTGCCTAAAACATTCACTAAAGTTACAGGGAAAAAGATATTTAGCTTGAGTTAGCTAAATGGCTGTCTTAATCATTTACCTCATTATGCATGTGAGGTTATCCTTTCTTTACTACGAAATTTCTCAAAAATCAGATTTGAAATATGTTAATTTGATTTATGTCCTTGAGTTATTTCAGTTAGCTTTCTTTTATCCCAGAATTTAAAATACAAATTAAATATCTAAAAATTTAATTCTTTTTTTAACAATATTTTTTATTATGGTATTGTGGGAACACTTAAGGATTAGTTATACAAATATGCCTCGTTCAGGCACCCTTGTTGATAAGAGGTGTCTTCCCGTCCCCAGAAAGATATTTACTACCATTAGTCCTTTCTCCCTTCCCCTCTCCCCCCATAGTTTCCCACCATTGTCAGTCATTTTCTTATGGTAGTACGTTGGATGATCAAGGTCCACTATATGAGTGAGAACATGTGATACTCAGTTCTTTGTTTTTGTGAGAGGTCACTCAGTATTATTATAGACTCTAGTTCCAGCTGGGTTGCTGTGAAATTCATGATTTTGTTCTTTTTTATGGCTGCATAGTATTCCATCGTGTATATGTACCACATATTTTTGATCCAGTCCTCTTTTGATGGGCTGCACGGTTGCTTTCAGGTTCTTGATATTGTAAACAATGCTGTGATAAACATTTGTGTGCAGGTATCTTTTTGATAGAGTGATTTGAGTTCTTCAGGATATATTCCCAGTAGGTGGATTGCAGGGTCATATGGGAGGTTGATATTTAGAGCTTTTAGAAATCACCACACTGCTTTCCACAGAGGTTGCACTAGTTTACACTCCCACCAATAGTGTAGAAGTGTTCCCCTTTTGTCACACCCTCTACAGCAACTGTTATTTTTTGAGTTATTGATATTGCCATTCTGACTGGAGTTAGGTGGTATCTCAGTGTGGTTTTGATTTGCATCTCCCTGATGATTAATGAGGTTGAACATTTCTTCATGTGTTTGTTGGCTGCTCGAAAGTCTTCCTTTGTGAAGTGTCTGTTCATATCTTTTGCCCATTTTATAATGGGGTTGTTTGTTTTTTTTTCTTTTAGCACATTTGAGTTCCTTGTAGATCCAAGATGTTAAGCCTTTGTCAGACCTGGAGTTGGCAGATACTTTTTCCCAGTCTGTAGGCTGTCTCCCTAATCTCTTGATGGCTTCTTTGGCTTTGCAGAAGCTTGTCAATGTAATGAGGTCCCACTTGCCTATCTTATCTCTTATGGCCTGTGACTTTCGAGTTTTGTTCAGGAATTGGATGCCAGTTCCAATTTCCATGAGGGTATCTCCTTAATTTTCTAAGGTTCTTTTGGTTTGAGGTTTCACATTTAGGTCTTTGGTCCATTTGGAGTTAATTTTTGTGTATGGGGATAGACAGGGGTCCTGTTTCAATCTTCTCCATGTGGTCAGTCAGTTTTCCCAACACCATTACTGAATAGGTTCTCCTCTCC
>NW_007257552.1:5921-18652 GCF_000164805.1 Carlito syrichta
AGGTCTGAGAAGAATGTTGCTGGTAATTTGATAGGTATTGCATTGCATCTGTAGATTGCCTTAGGTAAGACGGACATCTTCAAAATGTTAATTCTTCCAATCCGTGAGCATGGGATATTTTTCCTCTTGTTTGTGTCATCTTTGATTTCTTTGAGCAGAGTTTTGTAGTTTTCATTGTAAAGGTCTTTCACGTCTCTGGTTAGGAAGATGCCAAGGTATTTCATTTTTTTGTGGCTATTGTGAATGCAATTGTGATTTTTATTTGGGTTTCTATTGGTTTATTGGTGTAAAGAAATGAGATTGTCTTTTGCACATTTATTTTATGTCTTTGTCACTGTAAGAAGGTTTTTGACACATTCTCTTGGGTTTTCAAGGTACACATTCATGTCATCTGCAAAGAGAGATAACTTGACTTCCTCTTGTCCTATTTGGATACCCCTGATTGCCTTATCTTCTCTGATTGCTCTAGCCAGGACTTTCAATACTATATTGAACAGGAGGGGTGAGAGTGGGCATCCTTGTCTTGTTCCAGTTTTCAGGGGAAATTGTTCCAAGTTGTGTCCGCTTAGTAGTATGCTGGCTGTGGGTTTTTCATAGATGGCTTTTACTATTTTGAGGTATGTTCCCCATATGCCTAGATGTTCAAGGGTTTTTATCAAGAAGGGGTGCTGGATTTTGTCAAAAAGCTTTTTCTTCATCTAATGATATAATCATGTGGTTTTTGTTTTGACATCTGTTGATGTATTTAATTATATTTATGGTTTTACAAATGTTGAACCAGGCTTGCATCCCTGGGATGAAGCCTACTTGGTCATGAGGGAAGATTTTTGAGATGTGTTGTTGAATCTGGTTTGCTAGGATCTTGTTGAGAATTTTAGCATCTGTGTTCATTAAATATATTGACCTGTAGTTCTCTTTTTTGCTGGATCATTACCTGACTTGGGTATCAATGTGATGTTAGCTTCATAAAATGATTTGGGGAGGGTTCCATCTTTCTCAATCACCTGAAATACCTTCAGTAGGATTGAAATCAGCTCCTCCTTAAATGTTTTATAGAATTCTGCTGGAAAGCCATCTGGTTGAGGGTTTTTTTTAATAGGTACTTTTCTTATTACGTAGTCAATTTCCTTGATTGTTATTCATCTATTGAGGGTCTCAATTTCTTCTTGTTTCAACCTAGGCAGGTTGTGTGATGACAGAAAGTCCTCCATTTCCTTGAGGTTTTCAAGTTTGTCTCCATACAAGTGTACATAGTAGTCTCTAACTATCTTTTGTATTTCTTCAGGGTCAGATGTGACTTCATCTTTTGTGTTTCTGATTATGCTTATTTGGGTTTTTTCTCTCTTTTTCTTGTTCAATTTAGCCAGGGGACACCAATCTTGTTTATCCCTTTGAAGAACCAGATTTTTGTTTCATTGATTTTTTGTATTGTCTTTTTGCCTTCTATGTCTTGGATTTGGGCTTTTATTTTGGTGACCTGGATTCTTCTGCTGAAATTAGGGTTTTTGTGGTCTTCCTTTTCCAGCTTCCTTAGGTGGCTTTTTATGGTATTAACTTGTGATCCTTCCATTTTCTTCATGTGTGTTTGTAGGGATATAAATTTCCCTCTTACTACAGCTTTCATGGCCTCCCAGTGATTTTGGTAAGATGTTTCTTCATTTTCATTTGTTTCCAGGTATCTTTTGATCTCTATTTTGATTTCATCATTGACCCAGGAGTTGTTTAGCATCATACTGTTTAGTGTCCATGTCTTTGTGGGTATTGGGGGAACTTTTTGGTGTTAATGTCTATTTTTAGTCCACTGTGGTCCAAGAAGAGGCATGGTAAAATTTTGGTCCTTTTAAATTTGCTTATGCTTGATTTATGGCCAATTATATGGTCGATCTTAGAATATGTTCCATGCAGTGATGAGTAGAATGTGTATTCTGAGGTCTTTGGATGGAGTATTCTGTAGGTATCAATTAAGCCCATTTGGTCAAAAGTCACATTGAGGTTCCAGATCTCGTTGCTGATTTTTTGTCCTGATGATCTGTCTAGGGTTGTGAGTGGGGTATTAAATTCCCCAGTTATGATGGTGTTAGAGTCAATATCTTTCTTTAATTTTCCTAGAAGTTGCTTTATGAAAGTTGGCATACCTATGTTAGGTGCATATATGTTTAGGATAGATATTTCTTGTTGATTGAATGAACCTTCTATCATTATGTAGTGACACTCTGTATCTTTTTACATTTTTGATAACTCAAATGGTATTTTGTCTGAAATTAGGATCACGACTCCTCCTTTCTTTTGTGTTCCATTCACCTGAAAATTCGTTTCCCATCCTCTTACTTTGTGTCTGTGCATGTCCTTTCTAGTGAGATGGGTCTCTTGAAGGCAGTATATGTTGCCTGGTGATATTTCATTCATTTTGTCATTCTATGTCTTTTCAATGGTGCATTTAGTCCATTCACATTCAGGCTAATTATTGAAATGTGAGAGTTTGTCCCTATCATAGAGTTCTTATAGAGTTGTTGTTCTTCCACTTGCTTTTTGGTTTTCTTTTGGTTTGGGGGTTGTATCATGTGTATTATATTCTTTTTTCTGTACTCTTGTGAAGAATGTTGTTCTTTTTTCCCCCTTTTCTTCTGTGTTTAGTACTTTCTTAAGTGTTTCATGTAGAGGTGGTTTGGTGGCAGTGTAAATTCTTAGGAATTGGATATCTGGAAAAGATTTTAATTCTCCCTCACTGATGAAGCTTAACCTGGCTGGGTAGATTATTCTTGGTTGAAATTATTTATCTTTTAGAACTTTGAAGATAGGGATCCAAGCTCTCCTAGCCTGCAGGGGTTCTGCAGATAAATTTGCTGCTATTCTAATTGGTTTTCCATGGTAGGTGATCTGGCCTTTTTCTCATGATGCTTTTAAGATTTTTTCTTTTATGCCTACTTTATTTAAATGAATTATTATTATTATGCTGCCCACCAAAAGAAGACTGGATTAAAAAAAATGTGGTACATATGCACAATGGAATGCTATGCAGCCATAAAAAAGGACAAAATCATGAATTTCACAGCAACCTGGATGGAACTAGAGTTTATAATACTGAGTGACCTCTCACAGAAACAAAGATCCAAGTATCACATGTTCTCATTCATATAATGGACGTTGAATATCCAATGTAATATTATAAGAAAATGACTGACGGTACTGGGAAACTATGGGGAGGGAGATGGGATTAACAGTAGCAAATATCTGTCTGGGGACGGAGGAACACCTCTTATCAACAGGGTGCCTGAATGAAATGTAACTGTATACCTAACCCTTAACTGTACCCCACAACATCATAATAAAAAATATTGATTAAAAAAATAAGAAAACAAACAACAACAGGTGCTGGTGAGGATGTGGAGAAAAAGGAACGCTTCTACACTGCTGTTGGGAATGCAGACTAGTACAACCTCTTTGGAAGACAATGTGGTGATTTCTGAAAGAACTAGAAATTGACCTTCCACATGACCCAGCAATTCCCCTATTGGGAATATACCCGGAGGAACTCAGATTATACTACAAAAAAGATACCTGCACATGTATGTTTTTTGCAACTCTATTCACAATAGCAAAAACATGGAACCAACAGTGTTGCCCATTGAAGTTGGACTGGATAAAAAAATGTGGTACATATACATGATGGAATATTATACAGCCATAAAGAAGGACAAATATATGGATTTTGCAGCAACTTGGATGGATTTGGGACCAGACTCAGCAACTTATCTCAGAAACAAGGAACTGAATTCCATATGTTCTCACTCATAAACTGAATTACAATTACAATGTATAAGAAAGCGATTGACAGTAGTGGGAAACCTTCAGGAGGGGCAGTGGTGGGGTTAAGGGAAACTGCTAGGGGTGGGAAGGGCATATTTCATCAACCAGGGTAACTGCATGATCACTGTTTATATACCTAACCCCGAAATGTACCCCACATCTTTATAATTAAAAAAAGAAAGCTTTCAAAATTTCTTTTGGAGGGGGTGACAAGCATTCACAGGAGCTGATGACATGGTGGTGAGTTCTGTTCCTCATATCTCTGACAACCACCAGATAGATGGGTGAGTCAGTCACGAGCACACAGACAAAAGGTGGGCTGGTAGCTGGATGGGTGGGTAAATCAAGGCGGTCAATCACAAAGACTGATGGACTGGGCTGGTAGCTGAAAGGTAATTCTTAGGAGATGTTAATCTTAACGTCTCATGACTTGCCCAGGGTTCCAGGAAAGGGTTATTGTCATGCATGGGCTCAAGGTGATCAGAAAAGCTCTGCTGCCCTGACCAAGGGAGAAATAGCCCAGGTCTTCTACCTTCATTGTTCCCACATCAGCAAGGTGCTGAGTGCTGGGCCTGTCCAATAAATCTCTGCTTGTGTTTTCAGGTCAACCCTCAAAGCTCACGTCCCTTTGCTGAGAGTGGCAAATGTGCAGTGTCTTCAGTAGGTCATCATGGTCCTCCCACTTCCAGGCATCTTTTTCATACAATACTTTCTTTCATTTTGAATTGGTGGCCAGTACTGAAATTGCTGGATTGAATGGCATTTGTATTTTTCATACTTGAGAAATCTCCATGCTGTTTTCCACAGAGGTTGAAGTGATGTATATTACCAGCAGTGTATAAGTATTCCCTTGTCTCTGAATTCTCACCAATATCTGTTATTATTACTTTTTAATTTCAGCCATTCTGAAAGGTATAAGATGATATCTTTCCCTGGTTCTAATTTGAATTTCTCTGATAATTTGTAATATGAGCAAATAAAACATATTTATTAACAACAACAAAAAAGAAAAACTCTGTTTTGGACTCTGTCCTTTCAGTGTTGAAACTGGGTACTCTGATCTCTCACCTGGATTCCTTAGCTCCTGTGAAGGTAATTTTGTGCATAGATAGTTGTTCAATTTCATATTTCTGTGGAGAGAGGATTGCTGGAGTGTCCTGTTTTGCCTCTTGCTTCATCACTCCCTTACTTAAAAATTATTACCCAAAGCACCCTTCTGATTTTCCTAGAACTGATTCTCCTGTTTCCATCTTTAAGAGTTTTTTATGTTAAGTATTTGAGCTCAAATGGATTTAGGTTTTGGAAGATACATTTCTCTGGGGGAAAAGGAACAGAAACACCCTGGTGTTCATATAGAGGAGATGGGGGGACATGCCTGCCCACTTCTCCCCAGGTCTCCAGGGCTGAGTTTCCTTCCCCTGAGTTCAGTCTACACACCCTGGTGGGAATCGGACACAGATGAAGGAGCCAGGATGTTCACCATTTGGGGGTCAAGAGTACTTACATCTTAACTGCCCATTCAGTTTTTCTTCAGCCCATTCTCTCCTTACAGAGGGCTTGAGTAATGTCGTTCTGGCTACGTAAACCATCAACCTCCAACCATCTCCATCAAGCCTTCCCATTAAGGCATCTATATTGCATGTGCTCATGTAAATGTACTGAAATAATTCCTTCTGGGGCTGCTTGGAATACAAACTAACTGGAAGATTCCAGACTCCCTGTGAGAAGCTGAGTTCATGAAATAGATGTCTTAGTATACCTAGGTCATTCCACAGCCCCTATAGGTCCTATCGGAGAATCATTGACCCATAGTTACAGTTAATAGGAGGTAGACCATGGTTGCTCACATAGTTTGTACATTGAAAAAAATGTATTCGAGACCCACCTGGGCAACTTGGCGAGACCTCATCTCCACTATAAAAAAAAACAACTAGCAGGGCGTGGTAGCATGTGCCTGTAATTCCAGCTACTTGGAAGGCTGAGGTGGAGGGATCACCACAGCCCAGCAGGTCAAGGCTGTAGTGGTCGAGAGCGGCCACTGCACTCCAGTCTGGGTGACAGAGTGAGACTCCAACTCAAAAAAAAAAAGAAAAAATATGTAAAAGTATTCTTATTATTTTTTAATTTTAAATTTTGGAGTAGTATTCAGAAACAGGGATAAAATTGGTCATGTGTAGGTAAATTTTGGGTCTCACTTTGGTCCGCACTTCACCTGATTTGTGATCAGGTACTCTTATGATGAGGTGTGCCCGCCCCCCGGCAGTTTCCCACTCCTACCAATCTCTTTCTTATAGTGTTACAATAATTATTCAGGGTCCGCTTATGAGTGATAGTCTGTAGATTTAATTTATAAGTTCTGAAATGAACACCTTAGATTCACTATTCTGTAGTCAATTAGCATTTTTGGGGGAAAATGGCCAGGTTATTTTATACCACACCTCTCTTGGGATAGTTGACATTCCTTCATAATGAGGATTATCATGTCTTTAGAGTGTTCCTATGTCTTCTGATGTATCTGAAAGGCATATGCCATGTTATCAGGGAGAATCTGTGACTGGGCTTCAAACAGAGGTGAACTTTTAATACACAAGATTCCTTTCCCCAGTGAAAAGGAGAGACAGTGCTTGACCATTGCCCATGGACACTGTCAGAGATGGTGCAGGCTGCACAGGATACACGTTGTGTTTTAAAAAATTAGTGTCCTCAAGGATATTGCTGTGGACTTAGGAAAACTGTGTCCACCGAGGAAGCTGCATGGAGGTGTGAGACTGCAGAAGCGCAGTCAGCTGTTGTCTATGGGTGAGTCTTTTAATTCATTTGTTTGATACAAAATTATCCAGAATAAGTTCCCCAAAATCCAACCCCTCGCTCATACCCTGATTGACAGACCTTCACAGCACAATGTACATGTACACAAAGGAAATTTACTTAGTCAGTCCCCTCCCTTCTCCATGTTGCAATCACTCAGTATAACAGGATGTGTGAGAGCCTCTGTTTGGGAGAGTTTTGAGCAAGGCTTCACCCTCAGGCCTGGGTTGGGGACAGGAAGTGGGCCCTTGGGGTCAGAGGGGTTGGGCTGCAGGGATTGTTTAGGGGTCACATCTAGAGAGGGATTCAAGAAACTGCACACACAGGTGTATTAATGTGCAAGATGAGCTGGGAAACCCTGAGAAAAGAAGATTGATAAAAGGATACTTACTCTGCAGAACTCGGTGCATTTTTGATGCTCGATCAAGTGAATCGGTGTGTTCTGGCCCCAAATTAGTAATTATTTGGGATAAAACAAAATAGAACATTCAAAACTGATACTGGTGAAAAATAAAGCTTGCATTTCATCCATATGATAAAGGGTGTTTCATTCCATAATAGCTTTAAAAATGGAATCAACTTAAACGTCTAACAGTAGGAAGTTGTTAAATCACTAACAGCACACTCATCCTGCAGAAAACTTTTTTTCTTTTTTGGTGGTGTTGGTGTGGAGATGGTCTAGGCACAACCTAGACACTGTCTTCAAAACCACTGGAATTATAAGTAGAAGAGTTGAATTGGAATGTTCCTAACACAAAGAAGTGATAGATGCTGAGGTGATGGATACCCTATTTATTCTGATGTGATTATAATACATTGTATGCCTGTATTGAAACATTTCTCGTACTTCATAAATACTGTGCACCTACTAGGTACCAATAAAATAAAAAAAAATAAAATACCAGAATTCTTCCTATCCTGGGTTGTTTGCCTGGTTGTCCTCCTAGTTTAGATCTCATCTTCATGTATCCCATGAAAGCCTTGATCATGAAGTTACTCATGCAACTTTTGTTTCAGGTAAAAACAAAAATGAAACTTTAAAACTCAGCTGAGACTTTGGGGCAGAGAACGTTCTTAACTTTCAAGATATATATGTCAAATTCTGGTTCTTTCAATTGTTATTAAGTATTATTTTCATTTTACTTTAAAAATCACACACACATATATATTTGGTTTATGGTGAAACTTCTAATAATGACTTTGCTTTGATACTAAAGAACAAGACACCCTTCCCTATCATGTCCTCCATCATCAGCCACTGTCTCAGATGGGAGTCACTGTCACCAGTTCTGTGGCATAAGTCAGAGAAACTTGTTAAAATGCATTTACTCCGAGTGATAGGACTTAAAAAAATTCAGCTGAATATATTGTGTTATTCATAACTTTTATTTTAAAAAAGTATCTTCCAGTTGTTTAAATGTTAGCAAAAATAAAATATTTGCTTTTTTAGATCCTTATTGGAGTATTTTTAAATGAAGACACATGGGTCCTATATAATGTCTCACTGTTGTGAAGGATGTCACTATGGTTGCCACTGTGCATGCCAACCTCATGACAATGCCTAAGGTTTCCTCTTTGTTGGGGCAACTTGAAGTGTGGGTGTAGGGTCAAGGGATGGTGCATTTCAGGTTTTGACAGATTCTGGCAAGACGCCTTCCCCAAAGCTGCAGAGACAGCATTTTCCACAAAAACCACGAGCATTTCCTCCTCGTATAACCTATACTTGATGACACTGTACTTTTTTTTAATTATGGAAATTAAACACTTTCTTTTGTAATTCCATTTCTTTGACTGCTTGTAAGCCTGAATAAATTTTACTATCTTATTGGCATCTTTACATAAATTCAACTTTCATTCTTGGCTATTTCTTCTCATTCATTTTTTTTTCAGGTATTAAGAATAATTTTTATTTGTTTTATTTGTTTTAAAAGTTAGTGTGCATTATCAGAAACTGAAGCAAAAACAAGGTCATCCACAGTCACAAGCAGTTTACAGTTCGATGTGTCCTTGCAGGTCCTGTCTGTTTATAGCCACAACACCCAATTTTACAGGACTGAGATCATACAGTAAGTATCATGCTTTTTCACATCATGAATACTTAACAATTCAAAACCTTAATGCTATACGAGTGTTTTGATAACCAAGAATAGAGTACATCTACTCAATCTGTTAGCTGCCTGAACTTCAATGTGGTGATTAGTGTCTATATACAATATAAAATGCACAATTCATGACAGAAAAATTGGTAATGTAGATTTTATTAAATTAAATGTGTTCATGTGTGAAAGACACTATTCAAAGAATGAAAAGACAAGCCCTAGCCTGGGAGAATACATATGCAAAATAGATAATCTAAAGAAGTACTTGCATGCAAAGTATGCAAATAATTATTAAAACTCTACAGTTTAAAAAAATTCCTTGATTAAACAACATTTAGGCAAACATATGAACAGACAACTGACCGAAGAAAGTAGATGGATGAGAAACAAGCATATTTTTTAACTGTTCAATATTGGGGAGGTATGGGAAAATAAGTTGCATTGTGTATTAGGGAAAAGCAAATTAAAACAGCAATGGCATATACCAGCCAACAGACACATGAAAAAATCTTCAGCTTCATTAATCATCAGAGAAATGCAAATCAAAACCACATTAAGATACCACCTAAACCCAGTAAGAATGACCATGATTAATAAAACAAAAAATAACAGATGTTGTGAGGATGTGGAGAAAAGGGAATGCTTCTACACTGTTAGTGGGAAGCAAACTAGTTCAGCCTCTATGGGAAGCAGTATGGTGATCACTAAAGGAACTAGTAATTGACCTTCCATATAACCCAGCAATCTCCCTTCTGAGAATATACCCAGAGGAACTTAAATCACGCTGCCAAAAAAGATACCCGCACATGCCATGTTTATTGCAGCACTACTTACAATATTAAAAACATGGAACCAACCAAGCTGCCCATAAAAACAGTACTGGATTAAAAAAATGTGGTACATATACATGATGGAATATTACACAGCCAAAAGAAGAACAAAATTATGGACTTCCCAGCAACTTGGATGGATTTAGAGTCTATAATACTCAGTGATTTATCCAAAAGCAAATAACTGAGTACCACATGTTCTCACTCATAAGTGGACCCTGAACGTTTACCATAATACTGCAAGAAAGAGATTGGCAGAAGATGGAAATTGTGGGGTAGGGGAGCGGCACATAACATTAATAAAGGCACCTGATCTCAAACCAGGCAAAGCGAGGACCAAAGGGAGGTCCCAAACCACCTGTATACCCAATCCTGAATTGTACCCCACATCTTTAAAATAAAACTAACTTTAAAAAAAAAGAAAATGGCAATGAAATAACCTACACATCTATTAGAATGGCAAGCATTTTAAAAACCTGGCAACACCAGTTATTGGAGATGATGTGGAACAACAGGAAACCTTATCCATTGCTAGTGGGAGTGCATAATGGTACAGTCACACTCTAGAAGGCATCTCGGCAGGTTCTGAAGCAGCTAAGTGTGGTATCACCACACAGGGCCACAGTGCTCCATGTATTTACCCACCTGGTATAAAAACATATGCTCATATAAAAACAAGCAAGAAAATATCTCCAGCAGCTTTATTCACAATGGCCCACATCTAGAAGGAACCAAGACATCCTTCCCTAAGTGCATGGATACCCAAAGTGGGGCACGGTGGTTCGAGCATTTGAGGCACACATGGGGTTCAGGCACAGAAAAGGGGGACACGTGAGTTCAGACATGGGCTTGAGGAACAGGGCAGGAACACACGGTTTGGAGACATGGACTAGAGGTACAGGGGATGTAGACACACATGGGCTGACATGGGCGGAAGATGAGATGGGATGGGTGAAGCAGGCAAGGGAATTGAGACATCTGAGAGCTGCTGTCAAAGGTGGGCACAGGAGATGGAGATGCAATGAAGACTTGGACTGCAGCTATGCAATATGGGATTCTGGAGATAAAACATGAGCTTAGGCACAGGGACAGAGACACATGAAGCCTGGAAGTACTGCAAGCATGCAGAGTGGAGACACTGGGAGTGGACATCAGGGTTTGGAAACTCACCAGGGAGCATATGGGATCCAGACAAGTCAGTGCTTAGAGGAAATCTATAACCTTCAGTGAATACATCAGAATAGAAGACAGAAGGAAAATCCATCATCTCAGCTTCTTCCTAAATAAGTAAAAAGCAAAAGCAAAATAAAAATATAGAATGAAGCTAACAATAAAGATAAGAGCAAACATCAATAAAATAAATGAAATATAATAAATCATCAAGGCTAATAGAGTTCTCATCTAATGTTAATAAAGCTAATGAGTCACTAGAAAAACTGATTAAGGAAAAGAGAAAGAGAGAGAAGACACACAAATGACCAACATCAGAAACCCACTAAGAGGCATTCTCTATAGAGCCTCCAGACCTTTGCCAGACACTAAGGGGGTTTTGTGAGATACTCAGGACTACAAATTTGGCAACAGATATCAAAATACACCACATTTTATAACTCAATTATAAAACCAGACACAAAATGATATCAAATAGAAAAATTTCTGTATTTACTAAATAAATTAAATCAATGGTTAAAAAATCAAAGCAACCATCAACATAAAGCTTTCCACAAGCAAAGTTATAGGCCAAGATTTTAAAATTTTCCAAACAACTAAGAATGAAAATTAAAAATCTACATCTAAATTTTCAGCTGTCTTGAACGTCTGGGCTCAGGCAATCCTCTCACCTCCACCTCCCAAAGTGCTGGGATTACAGATATGAGCCATTGCAACCAGTAAACTCTTTTAACATCATGTGATTTTTAGCATTTATTTTCTTCATGACCCCATGCATAGCTCCATGCTTGAAGTTCACAATCACACCTTATTCATGACATCACTTTTTGGCAGCACATACATTTGTAAGCAACTCTTTTCATTTACGAAGTACTCAAAGAATAAAAGGCAAATATTTTCTGACAAGCACCTTGAGAACTCACTAAGAATTGCAACCACTTCCATCAAACCAGACATTGATAGGTTAGTTTTATAAAAACAGGATAAAATCTCCCCTTACTTTTACATTGTTCTCATTTTCTAAACTTTATAATAAAAAACTTAAAAAAGAAGTTTTATTGTGTATATACACAATATTACATAATTTGTGTGTGGCCTGTTATAATTCCTCTTTACTCGATGCAAAAAGGTTGGACATCCCTGGTCTACATTTTACAACCATAAGTGCTAATTCACCAGTTAATTCTCTGCCAAGATCATAGCACTTCTGCCTGCCTTTAAGACTCTAAAATTTTCTAACAGAACCTTGATGAGGACACAGCCAAGGGAGTGCTCCCTAAACTCTCTATAAGCATCTGTCCGCATAACCTCTGAAAAATATACCAGAGTTGTATAACCTGAAAATGACTTTTATTCTCATTTATTTATTGCCAGATAGAATACTCATAGCACATCAACAGGCCAAATGTTGATAGATCTAGCATTAGACTGCTTGAATTTGTATCTATGGTATTCCATTTACTAAAAGTTTGACGGCAAGAAGTCACTTCCCTGAGCCTTGGTTATCTTCTCTTTAAAATACTGATAGTTTTATTGCCTAAGCCTTCTATATCCTAGAGACATTAGGAGTGTAAAAAGAATAGGTGCATGCACCAAACATGGAAGAATGCCTGGCACATAATGATCTCTATAGAAATCTCAGCTGTTGGGAGCCAACATATGTAACCACACAGCTGAGGCCTATGAAGGCCTATTCAGAAGGTCGCCTCTGAGACAAGGATATAACATCAAGTGTGTACATATGAATAGTAACCAGTGTATTATAAGACAACATAATTTTCAATATTAGGAAGTGACAGTCTAAAATAAAATCTTATTATATCCTATGAAAAATGCACAGCAGAATTATTTTATATCTCTTTTTCTTTCTAAACTGTTTTTCTTCTTAAGATTTTTTAGCTGTTATTTCCTGGTAAATTGATTGATTAGATTTTGTTCCAGTATGTAGTTTCATTTGGGGTTATGATTAGACGTTATAACTGTGATAATAGTTGTATTATGTTGCTTTTGGTCAGCA
>NW_007257552.1:18672-24054 GCF_000164805.1 Carlito syrichta
TGATCTATAATTTCATTGCTATTGGTGTGATTGTTCTTCTTCTGCTGTTTATTTTTCCAGTCATCATCCGACGTTTAAGAAAAGCAGTGCAACGCAATTCAGATAACATTCATCTGGCAGTGCTCAGTAATAAAGTTAAAAAATAATGCCATCTATTATCTGGTTACTTATTTCATATTGCTACTACTTTGCATCATCTATACCAGCAACTTACTATTCTTCGTCCTCCCTATATCCCCTCTATAATAAGAATCTTGGTATTCAGTGACGGGTAAGATTCCAGCCACCTAGTATGAACCTAAGACAGGCATTCCCCGTGGGGAAGGGGAACGGGCCAATGACGGGTAACAACTATGGTGAAGCGAGAACAACCTAAGACAGAAGCCAAGATGTTTTGGTGGTTTGTTTTAATAAAAAAGGGGGAGATGTTGGGAGCCAACATATGTAACCACACAGCTGAGGCCTATGAAGGCCTATTCAGAAGGTCGCCTTGGAGACAAGGATATAACATCAAGTGTGTACATATGAATAGTAACCAGTGTATTATAAGACAACAGAATTTTCAATATTAGGAAGTGACAGTCTAAAATAAAATCTTATTATATCCTATGAAAAATGCACAGCAGAATTATTTTATATCTCTTTTTCTTTCTAAACTGTTTTTCTTCTTAAGATTTTTAGCTGTTATTTCCTGGTAAACTGATTGATTAGCTTTTGTTCCAGTATGTAGTTTCATTTGGGGTTATGATTAGACGTTATAACTGTGATAATAGTTGTATTATGTTGCTTTTGGTCAAGCAGAACGTTCTTGGTTTTTGTACGTGCAGTAACTTTCAGCTTGCTTCAGTCCCCGGCTGTCGTTATGGCAACTGTGCAGTTCATTGTTTTAAGTGGCATGGCAGGTTTTGAGACGTAGGTAGTTTCCATGTAATAGGCAATCAGATTTAGGTTTTAGGTTAAAATGTCATTGAATTAAGTTTTATAGAACATAGAGTAAGTTCATAATTTTTATACTTATTAGTACTAATGATAAGGTTTGTAATAGATTATAGTAGGATAATAGTTGTATTAGAATTTAGACATGATATTATAAGATAAGTAATTAATAAAGTATAAAAGACAATAGTTTAGATATTTGAAATTTATAGAAGTTGTGATAAAATTTTAGGTTAAGGATAAGTTCATAGGTAATTAATATACAATCATAGGGCAGTATAGAAATGTAGTAGGTTATAAGAATTATAAAAATAAATAGTATAAAATTAAGGTAATAAAATTAAGTCATTTAAGTAAACTTATAGATTATAGTATAGTGTTAAGTTAATAATATTAATCGTCAAAAATATTAAAAGTTAGTAAAATTGGATTGAACTTAGAGTTAACTTGGAAAGTTTTTAAATCAGGGTTTAGAACTTAGAGTATAATATAAATGATTTATTGAACATTGTGGAGAACATTTTGAACAATCTGTATTGAAATTGTGCACCTGTGATTCATACATCATGGAATTGTAATTGTTCACTGGGAACCTGAAAGTCTTGTGATGGTACATGATTTGTAAAGCGCGTTACACATCAATGAATTTGTATGCCCCCAGCAAGTAATTGTCACACTGCTGGAGATTATAGAAAATGGTATATAAGTTGGAAAAAGTTTGAATAAAATTGGCTTCAGTCTTGGCCAGACTGTTCCCAGAAGAGCTGCCTCCGTGTGGTTTCTTCTCTCCGTTCTGATTCACCGGTGCGGTCCTAACCCCCCCCTGGTCAGTGCAGGTCACCGACAGCTTTGGCGCCCGAACCCAGGGACCAGACTCCGGTAATTATAAATATATGTTCCCCAGTTTGTTTCTCTCGTTTCAGGACGGACCTTGCCTTAGGGTGCTGCAGCCCCCCCGGAGTGCGCGGGTTGATAGGCAAGTCAGTGTTTAGCGTCGCCGACGGACTGTGCGACTTATCGCCGTGTAGAGCGATTCAATCCTTGTAAAATTACTGTAAAATTACTGTATATTGTGTGTATTGTTTGTTATTACAGTTATGGGGAACTGCGGCTCCAAGGAAAGGAGAGCCTATATTCGTATTATGTGTAAAGCTTTGAAACATAAAGGGGTAAAGGTAAGTAGAGATAAAGTAAATTCTTTTCTAGATTTTGTACAGAAAGTTAATCCATGGTTCCCGGATCAGGGTACTTTAGAATTAGAAACATGGGATGAGGTAGGCAAAAATATGAAAAAATGGTATACTAATCATGGTGGAACACAGATGCCACAAGATTCTTATTCCCTATGGAATATTTTGCGGGAAGCGTTAGTTTTAAATCCTAATTATGGTTCTTTCCCTAGTGACTCAGACTCTGAGGAGGATGAGGCAGCTAAAGAAAATGACTCTGGAGACCAGTTATCTCCTGGTGACGATGCAGAATTGAATGAAGAAGCAGCTAAGTATAAGAATCCAGATTGGCCAGATTTTTCTTTCCCTGTGGTTTCTAAAAATAAGTCTCTGCTACCATCTAGTGGCCAAAGGGTAGAACTACCTAAAAAATATTTACCGGGAATTCAAGGAACTATACAAAAGGCTTTAGAATCAGAAGACTCTCTTCATTGTTTTCCTGTTGACATAGAATTTGAACCCCCTAAATGGGAACCTATACCAATGAAATTATTAAAAGACTTAAAAGCTGCTTGTCATGATTACGGCCCAACAGCGCCGTATACACTAGCCTTCTTAGATGGGCTACGTGCTTGGTGGATGACTCCTTATGATTGGTTTCAAGTGGCTAAAGGATGTTTAACAGGAGGACAATTTGTGCTATGGAAAATGGAGTATGAAGAGTTAGTTAAAAGGAAAGTTGTAGAGCAGAATCTTACTAAACGAAGTCCAGAACGGGGTAATGTCACCATGGATATGTATATGGGAGTGGGAGAATATTGTAATACCCAGGCTCAAGCACAATTGCATACAGATGTACTTACGGCTGTGACTGATTTAAGTGTTGTAGCCTGGAAGCGGCTACCTTCTCCCGATCATACCATGCCTGGCCTTACCACTGTAAAGCAAAGATCAGATGAGCCATATGAAGAGTTTATTGCTAGATTGACTGATGCAGTAGGAAAGTTAGCTATAAACAAAGTAGCTGAAGACCTTATTATTAAACAATTGGCTTTTGAAAATGCTTCACCCCCTTGCCAAACCTTATTAAAGCCTATCAAGAAAACTGGGGATTTATCTGATTTTGTAAAAGCATGTGCTGAACTGACTCCTGCATATTTGCAAGGTGTGGCAATGGCTGCAGCTTTTCAAGGACAATCTATGACGCAGGTATTACAGAGGCGACAAGGGCAGAATAATGCTTGTTTCAGATGTGGTCAATTGGGACATATCTAAACAGTGTCGTCAGAATAATTTCTCTAATCAAAATGGCAATAATAATACTGGAGGTAACAGGCATCTGCTCTTGTCAACGATGTGGTAAAGGCTTTCATTGGACTAAAGATTGCAAATCCAAAATTCATAAAGATGGGTATGTCTTACCTCCCTTAAATCAAGCTCAGTCGCAGGGAAACTTCCAGAGGGGCCAGTCCCAGGCCCCACAAATAACAGGGACAAATTTTGTCAGCCACAACCAGAATTCTACCAGCCCACTACCATCAGGAAATCCAATGAAGAAAAACCCGTTCCTTCAAGGAACACAATCGATGGGCTCTTCCGCGC
This sequence comes from Carlito syrichta, assembly GCF_000164805.1. Taxonomy (NCBI): domain Eukaryota; kingdom Metazoa; phylum Chordata; class Mammalia; order Primates; family Tarsiidae; genus Carlito; species Carlito syrichta. The sequence continues at coordinate 22,380 of NW_007257552.1, forward strand.
AACCCCAGGCAGCGCAGGATTGGACCTCAGTGCCTCCACCTCAACAATATTAACATCTGATTCTCCTACTACTAAGATATCTACAGGAGTTTATGGTCCTCTCCCTGAAGGAACATTAGGATTAATTGTAGGGCGTAGCTCTTCCTCTCTTAAAGGGATTTTTGTAGTCCCAGGGGTTGTTGATTCAGATTTCACTGGAGAAATTCAAATCCTTGTTCAACCTCCCTCTAAAATAATCATGATTCATGCAGGCCAACGTATTGCTCAGATATTGTTGTTGCCTTACTTTGATACAGGCACTCCGGTAACTGATGAAGAGAGAGGGGAAAAAGGATTTGGATCCAGTGGTATGGCATTTTGGATAAAGGAAGTTAAAAGGTCCAGACCCACTAAAGTTATTCAGATTCAGGGAAGGCAAATTGAAGGACGTGTGGACACTGGCGCAGATGTTTCTTGCATTGCTGGAAAAGACTGGCCTAAACATTGGCCGATAGAACAAACTACCTCTGATTTAGTTGGATTGGGAACAGCTCAAAATGTTGCCAGAAGTTCACAAGTGCTTCCTTGGACTGACTTAGAGTCTTCAGGAACGTTTCAGCCATATGTTATACCTTCTCTCCCTTTTACTTTGTGAGGAAGAGATATTATGGAACAGATGGGGATTCTTTTAGTTAGCAAAGGCTCCTGTGCTAGTGCTCAGATGATTCAAATGGGTTTTCATCCAGATAAAGGTTTAGGGAAAAATTTACAAGGCATCAAGGAACCTATTACGGTTACATCAAACCCCTCTAGACAAGGACTAGGTCAAAATTTATAATGCAGGCCACTGTTGCAACTGCTGACCCCATAACCTGGAAAAATGATTTACCGGTATGGGTAGAACAGTGGCCTCTAACTACTGAAAAACTGTCAGCAATTCAGGAAATAGTAGAACAACAGCTTAAGGCCGGTCACTTAGAGTTTTCTAATAGTCCTTGGAATTCTCCAGTATTTGCGATTAAAAAGAAATCAGGAAAATGGAGAATGATACATGACCTCAGAAAAATAAATAATACTATGGAAACTATGGGCGCTTTACAACCAGGATTGCCATCTCCTGTAGCAGTGCCCGATAAATATCATATTATTGTTATAGACCTTCAAGATTGTTTTTTCACTATTCCTTTGGCTTCTCAGGATAAGCAGAGATTTGCATTTAGTATTCCATCTCCAAATTTGAATAGGCCTCATCAGAGGTTTCAATGGACAGTTTTGCCTCAGGGGATGAAAAACAGTCCAACTTTATGTCAAAAGTATGTTGATGCAGCTTTACAACATTTCAGACAAAGCTACAAGGATATATATCTTATCCATTATATGGATGATATATTAGTGGCTCATTCAGATAGACTATATTTGGAAACAGGATTGGCTATATTAATTCAAGATTTACAAAACTTTGGTCTCCAAGTGGCTCCTGAAAAAATTCAAACTCAGCCACCATTTACTTATTTAGGAAGGCTTATTTTTTCTGATTACATTACACCTCAAAAATTACAATTGGAAGTAAGAAATCTAGATACTTTGAATGATTTTCAGAAATTACTTGGAGACATTAATTGGATAAGACCTTACCTAAAAATTTCTACTTATGAACTAAAACCTCTCTTTGATATATTAAGAGGAGATCCGAATC
>NW_007257553.1:0-19118 GCF_000164805.1 Carlito syrichta
GGCTGAGGTGGAAGGATCGCCAGAGCCCAGCAGGTCAATGCTGGGGTGGCCGTGAGTGTGTGCGCCACTGCACTCCAGCCTGGGCAATGGAATGAGACTCCAACTCAAAAAAAAAAATGCAAATTCCTGGACATCCCGCAAATGAGGATATCAAGAGGACAGTGGCAACTGTGGAATATATGAGTTCTTTTGGGAGCTCAACACACCTGTGTGAGGTCAATAGAAGGTGTATGCTAAATGAGAAATTTAAATTATTTACCTCACAAAACTTCCAGAAATACGATTAACAATTTCTAGTAAAGAACTAAAATGAAGTCATGAAAAACTTTTCAGAAAAATACTGAATGAAACCTGAGTGAAGATAGAGACAACTATTGTATAAGGATGAGACATTTCAGTTCTTTAGAGACACCAATCAATCCTCATTTTATTTTGAAATTTGAAGTAATTCCAATCAAACCATTCAAAGAGCATAATATTGGGATAAACTATATACACAGATCAAAGCACAGAATAAAAATTCCAAAAATAATACTTAAATTAGTGAGGAAATACTGTTTTAAAAGAAATTGAACTATACACACTGTTTAATATCAAAGGATGCCAATTATATTTCACAATGTAGTCTAAAATAAAATAAATTAGATATCACTAAAATTGTAGTAAGGTTAAAAGAAAATTTAAGTAAGTGCATTTAACTTGAAGAGTTCTCCAAATATTGAGGAACTCTATAAAAATAAAATTAGAAGTAGTAAGCTTAAGGAAGATATTTTAACATATAAATTATTTATATAACAATATATATTAGCTATCAGTTAAAATTTTAAAAGAAAATATTTTAAACACTAATAAAAGATTAAACCTTAATTTTTAATGTAGAAAGAAATGTAAATATCATAAAAGTAAAATGTAGAAACAAATGTAAATGTCATAAAAGTAAAACCAAGCAATTTAAAAACTAATAAATATAAATGAATAATCATTTCCATAAAAGACAATAGTCAATTTATTAAAAAGTTTAGGAAAATGTCCAATTGTATAAGTAATTAAATTAATACAATTTAAAATAAATAATTATTAGTCTGAATCAATTTGATTTTTTAGTTAATAATTTTGTTGTTCTAAAAATGGAAAACAAGACATTTTCTTATATAATCTGTCGACTAAGCATTGGCACATGCTTTCTGAGGTCAATTTACAATATTTATCACAAGTCATAAAAATGTGAGTAGATCCAGAATTACCACTTCTAAAATTTCCCTAAAAGTAATAATGAATGAGGATTAAGCACTATATAACAAGGTGTTTTGTTAAAAAAAAACAAAACAAACAAAAAGTACAGTAAAATATGCAAAGACTTAAAAGTACAATAATAATTATAATTGGAATTTGTGACTTTATTATAGATCTATATGTACAAGGGGAGACCCCAGAATTATCTTTTTTTTCTTTTTTTGAGGGCAGGCTCCTTGTAACACACTTGGAGTTTGTTCTTCTAGATCAAACAGTCAACCAAAGTTTTTATATGAAATTTTTGAGAAGGTTGCATCACAATTTGTGGAAGAAACATCCCAAGTTGTGCCAAGCAGGTGAATGGTTCTTCCATCATTACAATGCACCTGCCCACACAGCACTGAGTGTTCAGCAGTTTTTGACCAAAAACAGTATGACTCCCATATCCCACCCTCCCTATTCACCTGATCGCTCTCTGAGCAACTTTTTTTGCATCCCCAGATGAAACAAGTCCTAAAGGGAAACATTTTGCTGATGTGGAAGAGTTGAAACAATAAATGGCAGAAGCACTAAAAGGCATCAAAATTGATGAATTCAAAAAACTAGTTTGAGCAGAGGAAAAAGCATCTTGATAGGTATATTGCATCAAACAGAGCTTCAGGACTGCCTTGTAAACTCTTTTCTGTTTGGTGTGCACACAGAAAAGTCAGAAACATATGTGACAACATGTGAATAGAAATGATATCTGGGTGGTGGGAGTCTAGATAAATTTTATTTCCTTCTTAACATTTTTTTTAATGTTTTATTTTCATGGTCATCAACAAGGACTATTATGCACCATACTGGTAAAGTGAATGGATTCTGAAGTCTATCAACAGCTGGGCCACATGGTACCTTTCTTGATTACATAGTTGAAATCACCTGGTGTTATTTATGACCATTTTGTTACCAGGCATACTTCACTTTTGGCTGATTGGGCACCACTCTTTCTCCCACATGAGTTTTCAAATGATCAGTCTTGCTCTTCAGTCTTTTTTTAAATAGTTTCTAAATATAAATCTGCAATGAATGAATGTCATAGCCCTTTTCCTATGACAGAGGACCTTTTCTGGTCTCCTGTCCTTGGTTCATATATTAGATATCACACAAATGTTAAAGTTGTATTCTTAATCTTCCAGTTCACTTCATTCCTATAACAAAATGCACTGACCTCTGACTCAGCTGTCCCTTTATTTTGATACTTGTGTCAGAATTTACAGCATTTTCTGTTTACTTATTTGGACCTGGCTCCTGACTGTTAAGCCCTTTTCTGTCTCTGTTTTATGCCGACCTAATGGCTAATCCTTTCTCCTCCAGGGTATTTTGTTTCAAGAATACCTACTTTGACCTGCAGTGATGTATCTTAACCCCTCATTAGAAACCAATGGTAATAATTCTAATTCCTATGGTGAATTGAACTTGAAGAGTTGAAAGAGGAAAATCTTTAAACTATACCCACATATGAAACAAACAAAAAAGAAAAATCAATAATATCAATACAGATCAATTATAGGACACTAGTCCTATTAGACATTCTATTTTTTATTTTGCTGTGTTCTCCTGTTTAACAATTGGCTGACTCTGATGAACAAACCTCTAAAGGCTATCGAAAGTAGTATCTGATGGTTATAATGCTTTTACAACCCTAAGAATCTCAGAGTTCGACACTTTGAAATTGGCTATCTGCTAGGGCCCAGATCCAGGTAGAGTATGCAAGTGACAGGATGATTTTGTACCATATCTCATTACCCTAGCTAAATAAATTCACTTGATCTCTCTCCTCCAGCCTTTCATTGCATGCTACTCTTTCCTGTATTGCTCCCCAAGCATAGAGCACCTGGTCATATATTTTATTCCAGGATGTTGTAGAATCTCAAAGGTCCTTAGGTAATCTCTATTTCACAGAGAAGGAAACCAAGCCTAAGGTGGTAAAACAGCTTGTTCAATATCCCACACTGCTGCCTGGTAGCAGTCAGGATTAGTACTCATGTCACTTAGTTCTATGTCCAAATGAAACTTATAAACACCCCTGAAATCTCACTCAACACATGTTCTGGGCAAATATTAGAAAACCCTGCTCAAGAAGTCTTGTGAATCTTGATTTGAGGACCATTTAGGTCAAGAATGTCTATTCCTCCCATTAAAACTGTAATGACTTCTATTCTGACTTACACAAATACCATGTATTGCCTAATGACATTACAATTGAAATAATATGCTTTTATTTTCTGGTCATGAAGATTAAATAAAACCATATATGTAAAGTTTTAAACAATTTCTTAACACATATTAAATCAACAAGTGATGGTATTATCTTTAATGCCCTACCTGTCCCCAGAGTGTTCAAGGGATCATTGCTAGTAAGAAGAATGGCTGTAGTGAAGGAGGGAATTTTTTTTAAAAAGACTTAGAACAGAGAAATGGTGAAATGAGTGAACCTTCCCAAGTCACCTTTATACAGTAAGTCCTCAATGTCATCAATAAGTTCTTGGAAACTGCAACTTTAAGGAAAAGAATGTATAACAAAACCAATGTAACATAGGTTAATTGATATGAACAAGAGTTAACTTCTGATGACATATTTCTGGTCACAACAACAACAAAAAAAACATCAAATTTCTAAATAAAGACCCAAAACACTTATAATAACATCATCTATTGTTGTGCATTTGTATAATTATTGTATACTTCACAACTTTTTATTTTACAATGACATGTATTTGTTTATTCATTCATTTTCCAACTTTTTTATTTCAGATTAAGTTCATGATGGGGGAAACGCAAGGAAGGACAGGGCACCACCCCACTGCAGAATGCACTCACACACTTACACACACACTTACACACACACTTACACATACACCCATACTCAGACTGGAAAAATGGAAAAAATCCTCACATACCACGAAGAGAACCTGCAAACTCCATACAGAAAATGGCCCCATTATAACAAAAATGACATTCAACAAAACCATGCTATTCAAGAACCTATTGGACACATATATAGTCATATATATGTATATTGGTGTTTCTTATAAATGTTTGAGATAAGCTAAATAAAAACTTTTAGTACCATGTCACATTTCTAGAAAATTAAATATAGTAGAGGTTAATATAGAAAAAATATATAAACATAAATTAAAAATTGAAAGTAAATATAGTAGAGGTTACATGAATTGCCATACGTAGGTACAGCATGGCAGAGAACAAAGTCATCCGACTCACTTCCTAGAGCTTATTTGAATCCTCACTCCATTGAGCAATCCAGCCCCATTGCTCCTGCTGTGACCCACATGCTAGCTTTACCCCATAGTGATGGAATGCCTAGGAAACCATCTCCCATAACTTGTTGCATACACTTACTACTCTTTCTGCCCCAGTGACATAGCAGCCAATGCTGAGGATGACCTCAGCAAACTCCCAGCTCTATTGTCTCCTCCTTACCTTTCTCCAATCTTAGGGCAACTATAGGGAAATTTCCCATAGAGGGAGGACACATTTTATGTTCATAACTAATTATGTGGGCTAGCAAATTACTAACAGTAAAAATTACTTTTTTACTTTAAGTCCCATCCTGTTTATCTATGAAATAAGGAGACTAGCTCTTTCATGCTATATTAGTCTATGCCTACATCTAGATGAGATAAAGATGAGACTATTTTGAACAGTATTAAGTGCAGTAGAAGGGTAATTAATGTTATAATTATTTGGTTGTAGTTTATCTTCTGGGTCACTAATCTGACCTCAAAATCTCTATTTCTATTAGTTCCAAGCTCATGGCTCCTAACCCAAGAAAATGTCAAATCATATAACTCTCTTCCTCAACTACCAAGGTAACAATTCACAACCAACAAAGATAGGCATTTCAAGCTGGAAAAGAGCCTCATTAACTGTCCTCAAATTCCTCTCCACTCACATCTGCCCCTTCAGCCACCTCATTCCTCTCAGAGTTCCTAAATTTTCAACACACATTTTTATCACATACTCTGTATTAGTTTGCTATGGCTGCCATAATAAAATACTGTAAACTGAGTGACTTAAACAATAGACACTTATTTTCTCATGGTACTGGAGACTAGAAGTCCAAATTCAAGATATCAGCAGAGTTGGTTTCTTCTGTGGCCTCTCCCTCAGCTTGTAATGGCTGTTTTGTGTCTCCCTGTGTCTTTTTATATGGTCTTTTTTTGACCACTCCATCCAAATTTCCTCTTCTTTAAGGACACAGAATCCAAATTAGATTAAGACTTATCCCAGTAAACTCCTTTTCATTTAGCTGCTTCTTGATCTATTACAGAAACAAAAAACCAAATATCACGTGTTCTCACTTATAAGCAGTACCTAAACGTTAATCACAATAATACAAAAAAGGATCAGCAATTGTTGGACACTGCCAGGGGAGGGAGAAAGGGGGAGGCATGTAAAAACATGAAGAGTACCTAGTCCTAAACCAGGGGAAGTGAGGACCAGTTGGAGGCCCACACTTCACCTGCACATACATTACTTATGTATTTAATTCTGACTTGCATTGCACATCTTTATAATGAAATAAATAATAACGATATTTTGCCTCCTTAAAGACCCTATTTCCAAATATAATCACACTTTAAGATAATAAGGATATACAAATATACGTATAACATATAAATTTGGGGAGACATGATTCAGCCCAACAATACAGTCTTCCATTTTGAAAAGCCTTCACAACGTTACTAGCAAACAAATTTGCATTCTTTATTTTTAGGATAAAAAGCTATTATTTGCTTTATGTCCCAGTGGCAGGATCGTAGATGTTTTACTGAGCTTAGTTTTTTTAAGTAATAAAATATATTTAATTATTTTTAAATGAATTTAAATTATTTTCAAGAGTTTATTATTCACCTCTTTCAAGAAATTAATAATAAATTGAACTTGAATTTTTTCAATTGAGAGATGGCTCACATAGTATAATATTCATTCTTTTAAAATGTTAATTTAATAATTTTTAGGATGTTCACAAATTGAGCAAACATCACCACTATTTAATTCCTGAACATTTAAATTAACTTCCCCCAAATAGTCATACCCATTATCAATCACCACCCACTTCTCCCTGGAAATCTCTACTCTATTTTCTTTCTTTATGAATTTACCTATTCTCTTTCATATAAATGAAATTAAGGAATATATGGGTTTTTTGTATCTGGCTTCTTTCACTTAGTATAATATTTTCAAGGCTCATCCATGCTGCAGCACAAATCAGTATCTCATGCCTTTTTATGGCTAAATAATATTCCATTGTAGATAGATTAGACATATATCTAGATAGCTAGAAAATGATAGACTGATGATAGATGATAAATAAGTTTATATGAACATAAATATATTGCATCTGTTTATCTATTAATGAATTGATGGACATTTGGGGCTATTATAGATAATGCTGTGAATATTTTTGTGCAAATATTTGAGCATATGTATTTAATTATATGGGGTGTATTCCTAAGAATAATATTGCTGTGTCATATAGTGATTTAATTTGTGATTTTTTAAAGTACTGTTAAATTGTCTTCTGAAGCTGCATTTTACGTGCTTCACTTTACATTTCATGTATGAGAGTTTCATTTCCTCCACATCCTTGCCAACACATGATATTTTATGTTATTATTATTGCCATCCTAATAGGTGCAAAGCAGTATGTCATTGTGGTTTTGATTTGTTTTACTCTATTGGCTAATAATATTGACCATCTTTTCCCATGCTTATTGACCATTTATATATCTTCTTTGGAGAAATGTCTAACTAATCATTGTCTCTTCTTAATTTGAACTATTTGTCTTTTAATAGTTGAGTTGTTAAAGCTCTTGATATATACTACACTTTTATCGGATATATAACTTACAAATATATTCTCTAATCCTGTGTATTATCTTTTCATTTTCTTACTAGAGTTTTTATGAAGCACAAAGTTTTTAATAAAGTCCAGCTTATCTACTTTTTCTTATGTTCTTTTGTAAACCTAATTCTTTTTAACACCTGTTTAATACCTATAAAAATAATCATAATAGTAACTAACCTACATTAAGCACTTTTCAAAAGGCATATCTTTTTTTCTTCTTGTGAACCTTGAATCACGTATTGTTATTACCGCTGTTCTACAGATAAGAAAAAGAAGCATAGAGAAGTATATATTCCTTGATTACATGCTAGAAATCAACAGAGTCAGTGAGAGAACCCAAAGAATATAATTTCAGAGCCACTCAATCAATACACTATTTGATTATCTTACTATTAAGGAGTATTTTGTCACTGTAAATGTTATTCCAATGAAGAAACACATACATATAGCATATACATTTGCATAATGTGGCAAGTAATTTTGTAGAATAAAATACTAGTAGTGGAATTGCTAAGAGTATCATTATCTTTTGGATAAGTAATGCTAAATTAGCTTCAAAAAATGTATCAATTTGCCCCAATAAATAAATTTGCTCTTTCATTTATTAGCTGTGACCTTGAGTAAGTTACTTTTTTGTTCATTATTTTCCTTATCTATTAAATTGTGATATATTACTTATATAATAAGTTAATGTGAGAATTATATTTACCTAATATATCCATATAAGACATTATAGTAGTGCTTAGAATATGTTTTTTTACAAATGCAATTAATATTACTCCATAAATATTAGTCATTTCCCCTAAGCACTTGTAGTATAATTCATTCTTTCATCAACTGATATGAAATACAACTTTTACGGATGCTGTATCTTATATATGAACATTTGTTATATGTCTTTATTTATGTAAATATTCTCTAATATCATTTAATAAAATTTTGTAATTTTCCCTGCAGAGGTCTGGCGTACATTTTTTTTATTTGTTCTATTTAGATGATTTTGTAAACAGTATATTTTATACGTCTTTTTAATTTTTTTATTTTAGTAAATATACATATAAAATTTACCATCTTTATTATTTAATAACATATTTTATGTTTATTTCAGTTTTTTGTGTTGATATTTAGAAATGCAGTCAATTTCTAATACAGTTTTTTAAATGTAGAAAAACTTCTAAACATTCTGATTAAATCAAATAAATTCTTTTTAAATTATTTTGAACGCCGGGCTCAGTGGCTCAGCCTGTAATCCCGTGCCTTTGGGAGGCTGAGGTGAGTAGATTGCCTGAGCCCGCGGTTCGAGACCCGCCTGGGCAGTGAGACCTCATCTCTACAACAAAATCAAAAAATCAGCCAGGCGTGGTGGGCATGCCTGTAAATTCCGGCCATTCGGAAGGTTGAGTCTGAAGGATCACCGGAGCCCAGCAGGTCGAGGCTTCAGTGGCCGGGAGCGGCCACTGCACTCCAGTCTGGGCGACGGAGTGAGACTCCAACTCAAAAAAAAAAAATTGAACTGCTACACATATAATAACATTATATGCAAATAGTGATAATATGATTTTTTCCCAATCTTTGTTTCTTTTACTTCTTCTTATCATCTTATTATACATGCTGGAACCTCAAGTAAAATGTTGAACAGAAGTTGTACTAAAAGGCTATTGGTATTCAGCTCAAAAAAATTTTTCAATATTTTGCTATTGGGGTTATACTTGTCCTAGTTTTTTTGTAAATATGCTTCAACAGATTAAGAAAGTAGCTTTCTATTTTCAGTTTGGTAAAAAAAAAATGTTATGAATGATAAAATAATTGTCATTCTTTAAAAAGTTTAGGTAGGGAAATACATTAAAATTTTTCTAGTGCAAAAATAGGATTTCTTGCATTTGGAGTATAAAGTTCACTTTAGGTCACTTTGTATTATTTTTTCAAAACATATGCTAATATGTGTTATATGATAATATTTGTGTGTGTGTGTGTGTATGTATACTAGTGAAAATTGATATGAAATTTTCATTTCTCTTACAGTTCTCATTAACTTTTTAAATAAAGGTTTTGCTGGCCTCATAACATGACTTGGAGATTTTTCTGTCTTTATATTATCTGAAGAATTTAGGAATCATTGAAATTATATTGGCTCTGTTGAAGCCATTGGGGACTGGATTTTTTTTATTGAACAGTTTATAAATAATCAGTTATTTAATGTTTGCAAAATGCTCAATTTCCTCTCGAAAGAATCACATTAAGGTTTATTTTACTAAGAATTGATTGATTTTCATCTAAGTTTTAAAATCTATGTATAATGTTCTTTAGAGTATGCTCTTATTAACTTGATATCACCTGTGGCATTTAACATTTGAAAACATGTCATTTCTGTTCATGTTTTTTTTTTTTTTGGCTTTTCTTTAAGCAGTCTCTCTAGATGTCTGTCAATTTTATTTTTTTTTTAAAAAGAAGAAAGTTTTGGTTTTAGAGTTATCTGTATTGTAAGGTTTTTTCCTGTTTTTAACCATCTCAAGTCCTTCCCTTACTAAAATTTCCCCCCAGTGTATAATTATAAAGGCTATACATGCAGCTTTCAACCTTTCTTTCTTTCTTTCTATATTACAAAGGAAGTATTTGGAAGCCATAAATATATTTATAGGAGTGTTTATGGAGATATGTATTCATTTTGCACTCTAATGCATGTCTAGAGCTGAATGAGTACATGGTACATAACAAGCAATAAATACTTATTACATAAATGAATAGAATATATAACTAGAAAATCCCCCATATGTTTGAAACTTAGAAAGTACACTTCTAAATAATAAGGTTAAGGAGAAGTCATATTTTATTAGGAGAATATTTTTTAACATTGTACATGAAAACTTATGAGACACAACTAAAATAGTACTTAGAAGGAAAAATATGGCCATAAATATATATTTATTTATACAGAGAGGTACTTTTTAAAAGGTATCTTAAGCCTCCCAAAATAACTGTAGATTTGTTTCCATTTCTTTCTTTAGTGCTATGTGTGTATATGCATGAGTGTTTATATATGTATAAATATATACAGTGGTGGCTTCCAGATGAATTAAAATTTATGCTTTATAAGCCAAATCCCTCTATCATTGGTAATATTTTTGTTATAAAGTGTATTATATTACATTTTAATACAGCTAACACTACATATCTTTGGGTTTTGAAGCCTTCTGTTTTTTCTTTAATTTTTGCCTATTTGTCAACCTTTGCCAGGTTATTCTAAATGGCATAGAACTACAAACTTGTATTTTTTAAAAAACATGTTATGTTTTGGGTGTCAGACAGCTGTGCCTTTCTAGCAGGGCTCTATTTTTGTTTGTTTGTTTGTTTGTTTTTTCCTCTGAGATTCAGGCTAAAGAAATAGACTTCAAGAAAACAGCATGCTTTTCTCATTGCAATGGAAGCAGCAGGAGGGTTGATTATAGCTCTTATAGTTTCTGGTTACTTTTCACAGCACCAGAGGTCAAAAGATTGACCTGAAATTCTGTTTTATTGTACTTTATCAGATTTTTGAATTGATATTATTTATGCTGATGTTTAATAAGGACATATTCACAAATGTACTGTACTCTTCTGGACACTTCTTTCTTCCTCAGGAGGCTGATTTATATGAATTGCAGTCACAGAGTGTAAATGCAGCAGAAAAAAATTGCAATGCTGCTAACCCCCAGATTATTTCATTGTCTATGGTATTTCTCTTTATTTCCTGCATTTAAATATGCTGCTTATTTTCTGTTGGTACCTTGGCTGAAAAAGTGATTTGAGAGCAGCAGTGACTTTGGAAAAAAAGTCCTACAAGTGGGATTTTGCAACTGGGTTTCTTGTATATCTGATGAGTACACAGACAACCTCCTTGAGGGGAAAAAAAGAATGAGTTTTTCTCAGCATTGAATGCCATTTCAATCACCAGATAAGCATTAGCAGCAGCATGATGAATTATAGAGGGAGGGCAAGACATTGGATAATTATGGCAATAATGTGATCATAGAGATTTTAAATGCTTCTGACTTTTTCACAATCATAAAAAGGGAACAAAGACAAAAAGGAAATTATAAGTAATAAATAAATAATTTTTTAAATGTATTAAAAAAATCAAACAGTTTTCATGGCTGATTTGAAAGATCATGTGGAGTTTAGGGCAACTGTGGCCACAGTCTGATTGTCTATCTATCTAGTATCTCTCTATATATAAATAAATATATATTGTTAATATCTAATTTTTTGTTCCAACCTTTGTTAGTCCCTAGTATTCTATTTGTCCATCTTATCCTGTGACTTTCTCAAATCAACAGCTTGAGTTTATAATTTCATTCAAGTAAATAAATATCCTCAGAGTAAAAGTAATTTCAAGTGGTCTGCTCTGAATTCTTTATTTCTCTCAGATTTTGTAACTGAAAACTCCTAGTATACTTGTTGATATATTTATGAATATTTAAAAAATATTGTTTCCAGGAATTTCAGTTGTTTTCAGGAAAAGGGTTTGCTCAAATGACCAGATCATCCACTGTCAAGAACAGGAGTTCTCAATCTTCCTCCTCACTCCTTGTTCCTGTGTCCTAGGTACAAAACAATCAGTAGTAATTTTTATTCCTAATTCTTATATTTCTACTTAGTTTCTTATTTCAGAATGCTTGGTTGTGTTCAAGAGAATCTATGCTGGAGTATAGTCATCCTCCTAGCTGCTCTGTTGTTCATTAGCACATGCTTCATTATGCCTCTAAGTGCACATAGTTATGCCAATATCTGTCTGCTCTACTAGATAAGATTAATTCATATACTTTATTTATCTTTGTATCACTGGAATGTCTAATGTGGTGCTTTCCAAATCACAGCACTCAATGAATATTACTGAATGAAAGTCATTTTCTTACAATAATTCCCAGGGGAGAATTAAGAAATTCAATTGTTGAATTTTATTTGGGCTTTGGGTATAGAAGCAGGAGTGAGACTACCTACATAACTCCCCAAAGTGCCAAATATACCTGCATTCACCAACTCATGCATTTTTTCATATGCCTTATCAAATCAGTCTTCATATAAATCTCTCGGTTGGAGAATTTGGTTTCTCATGGCATTTCAGTGTTTGACAGGCTTTTTTTGTCAGAAAGTAACTAAACTCCCCCATGCTAAAAGAGTACTTATTTACAGAAATGGAAAATTTTTTTGCTACTTGAATTATTTTCTTCCGGAATGAAATAAGATGGCTTTGTTCAAGTTTAGTCATTTTTTATTTTCTCTTGCCTAAGCTCTCCTTAAATCTCAGAAGGCCTTAGTCCTTAGAATCCCAGAAGGCTGTAAATACTCTCCAACCCAATTATAGAATCTGAATTGGCATATGAATATAGACTAGGCTATTTTCAACTTCTTAAATAAGACTTTAAAAGATTTGGACATCTAAGTGTACAAATAAAACCTTTATAAAATGCTTCAATGCATTTTCTTCCAATTATTTAATCTTTCAGGATAGATATCATTGCTTTTAAAACTGACTCTCTGCTTCCTCTTTGAACATTCAAAAGACCTGCTGTACTGTAAGTCATCAAACTTAAAGTCTCATGTCAGCTTTCTTTATCTTTTGGACATAAGTGGGTAAGTGTATTTTTTTTGTCGGTTACTAATTGAAGAAAGGAACACTTTTTAAACCAAGATTTCAAATTTGAATATTTTTGCATAAAGTTTCTATTGTTATTAAAAAGACTGCACAAAGTAAAACTTTATTTGCTCTTTTCTTGAAATGAAAAAGTTTCCACTCAGTTTCTGTTGGGTGCACACACACACACACACACACACACACACACACACACACAAATACAGACATATATACACAAACACAAACACACTACATCTTAATATATTAAATTGAAATGCTGAAGAGTCAAATAATGGAAGTAAGTAGGAGGACATGAAAGTTGATCGGATATTAAAAAAGATTCCTTGTTTTAATAAAAGATAATTTTGAGAAAAATAAAAAATAGAAATAATGTGGATTACTGTAGAAAAATAGAGAATACATTTTAAAAATTAATAGTTTATGAGAAAATCAGAAACAAAAGTAGAATCAAACCAGCTGTCATTTATTAATTATTTATTATGTCCCCAGTACTGTCGGAGGGATTGCAGATCATTTACAACACATTGCTATGGCTCCCAACCCGAAGAAACGATCTAAGTAGGGATAGGAATCATCTCCACAGACAAACTAATCGTAAAGTAATCCAAGACAGTATTTAACCTATTCACCAAGCATGTGTGATTTCAAGAGTCCTAAGGGTTATGAGGAGAAAGAGCATGTATGGGCTCTAGTAGGATGAGGTAGTTTATTGGAGTACATGGAACGTGAAGGAGATTTGCATATGGAAAACAATGGGTAAAACAAGGTTGTGAAATGACATTCAGCAAGGTATAAAAACAGTAGTATGGTTGTGGCCAAGAATAGAAGATATCTTGCATATAATCTAATTCTTCTTTGAGTCACTTTTTAAAAAGAAGCTGACAGTTTAGGAGAACATCGAAAGCTGTTTGATTCATAAAACTGTAATTGAAATTAAGTAACACCTCCTGACCTTCCCTATGTTTGAGTGTGTTCACCAACCACATATTTAATTTAGCTACTTTCCTATCCTTTTGTCCTTTGTGTCTAATCTCCCTAATTTTAGAATTAAAGAGAATAAAGCTCCTATAGCACAATTTGATAATTCAAAAAAAATTAGATCATTAAAATGGAATTCTTCCTGAAAACCCATAAATGATAAAATAAGTTTAGCTTCAAGAAGCAGTGTGGGTCAGGCATGGTGGCTCAAGCCTGTAATCCCAGCACTTTGAGAGGTTAAGGTGGGAGAATTGCTTGAGCCCAAGAGCTTAAGACCAGCCTAGGCAACATAGTGAGACTCTGTCTCTTTAAAAAATTAAAAAATTACCCAGGCATGGGGAATGTGCCTGTAGCCCCAGCTACTTGGGAGCCTGAGGCAGAAGGATAATTTAGTCCCAGAAATTCAAGCTTGCAGTGAGTTATGAGTCTTGGTGACTGTGCAACTATCCCGCAGCCTAGGTGACAGAGTGAGACCCTGACTAGAAAAAAGAAGAAGAATTTTTTGTTTTTCGTTGTTTTTTGTTTTGTTTTGTTTTAATTTATTGGTGATTTACTAATCATCTTTAGCATTTCCATGAAACAATTGATTTTTTTAAATGCAGAAGAAATATAAATGGCAATTTACTAAAAAAGCTTGTCATGCATATCCTTAATATGAATGTACTCCTCTAGAGAGCATTAAGAGATACCACTACAAAATACTAAGTTTTCTGTAATTTTTTTTTTTTTTTGAGTTGGAGTCTCACTCTGTCACCCAGACTGGAGGGCAGTGGCCGCTCCCAACCACCACAGCCTCGATCTCCTGGGCTCCGGTGATCCTTCCACCTCAGCCTTCCAAGTAGCTGGAACTACAGGTGCAGACTACCACGCGCGGCTAATTTTTTGATTTATTGAAGAGATGAGGTCTCGCCAAGTTGCCCAGGCAGGTCTCGAACCCACAGGCTCAGGCAATCCACTCACCTCAGCCTCCCAAAGTGTGGGATTACAGGCTGAGCCACCGAGCCCAGCTAGTTTTCTGTAATTTTAAAGTTTTTTTTTCCCCAAATGGACTTTGTTCACAAGTCCATTTGGAAATGTTGGTTTTTTTCCTTTCTTTCTTTCTTTTTTTTTTTAAGGTGGTATCTCACTCTGTCTCCAATGATGCAGAGTGGTAGCATGACCACAGCTCACTACAGCCTTGACCACCTGGGTTTAGGTGACCCTTCTGCTTCAGTCTCCTGAATCGCTAAGACTATAGGCACACACCACCACACCTGGCTAATTTTTTGATTTTTTTTTGTAGAGATGAGGTCCTGCTATGTTACCCAGGTTGGTCTTGAACTCCTGGGCTCAAGCCTTCCTCCATGGCCTCCCAAAGTGCCAGGATCACAGTTGTGAGTCACTGTGCCCATAGGAAAAGTTTTTTCTAATTGCAAGACTAAATTCTTAGATTTTTTCAAATAAGCTTTAAAAATATGCAACATTGTTAAATTAGAAGGCTATTAAAAGAAATGGAAACATAGGAAAACTTGCCTGAAATGAAATTTAGCTAAGTAAAAAGAAATTAAGAGAGTTCTGTTTAAAACAGAAAGAGCAAAATAGGTATTGAGTAGTTTCCTGTGTCTTTAAAGCTTTTATTTGATTATTTAACAAGCTGAAGCCCTACTGTTAGCCACTTAAAAACTTTAGCTGATGTATGCAGTAATATTTTTACCTAGTTATTGCTATATGAAAGTTATATTAATCTTGGAAACGTTAGATTGTCAGTTTCCCTTTTGATTTTCTTACTTATGGTAATAAAATCTATTGGTATAGTTTATGATTGTAAACCTTACAATTTAAACATTTTCTTCTTTCAGCAATGAAAAGGAAAATTGCTTCTATTTCTTAAAAATTTAAATTCTTGTTAAAAATTGTACAAAAATTAAAACATTGTGCTATTTTATTAATGTGAAATCGAATTTCTGATTCTGCTGAGATATATCCATGCAGTTTAACATCTATGATCCTGTAGACAGAAAAATCTTAAAGGAAATTCTGTTAATCAGCAATGAATGCAAATTTACAAATGTAATCAAAATGTGTGCAGCATATGATATAAATTCTAAAACAGTATATTGTCCTGCATAAGGCATACTCCAGAAACTCATTAATAGGAAAAACCTATCTAGATGGCAAAAGAATGAGTGACAAGATGGGCAAACTAGAAATCTTAAGAAATTTTCATTTATTCTATGAATAATTGATAACTTCAGAAGCTTTAAAAGTTATCACTTGAAAATTAATAATAAGGAAAGGCCTGTCTTCAGAGATATTTCATAAGTTTACCTGACTGTTGTTGAATTAAAATCTCACACAAAGATGAAATTGACCAAATTTCCACAGGAAAAATATAAAATCTAACACATTTTACATTTGCCACAAGTTGACATGTGAAAGAGGTCTGAAAGTATGATGTGATTCCTGAAGAATATTGATTACTGCAGAAGGTCAATTAGTTTATGGTGAAAACTGCCTTATCTAATATAACTCCTTTAAATAAAAAGTTAAATAGGAAGCTCATTTAAAAAATTTTTTACCAAACAAATATAGATGCTTTATATACAACATTAATCCTAAAAGAGGCCAAATTGGCAGTTTATTTCGTTTTTTTTCTCCCTTTTGCAGAGATCTCTGAGTCTGTGCTTGAGATGTAAATGAGAAGCCCATTCTGCAAATCACATTAGTGTGCCGTTTTGGCCATTTACACATTATGTATTCCTGGTGCTACACAACAGCGAGGGTGGGGTGTGCCAGCAACACAATGTAACCTCCAGAAAAAGTCATCCTGAACCTTTTATTGTTGAAATTAAAAAATAAAAGGTACTTAAATACAATCATGAACATATAGGGCAAAACAGAATCATAAAATTTAAGGTTGAATTAAGCAGTGAGCTGAATGTTTGGGTCTCCAAATTGACTTTGAACCCAAAACCACTTAAAAATAAGTATGTTCACAGTTAACGGCAATTGGCTTATAGGTGAGAGAATGGTCGAAGTTGTTCCAGTTGAACTTCCAGGGAAATTCTCTCCTCAAGAACATCCTTTAATTGTAGCTGCAATTCACTATTCAATCTGGCCAGAACTATGTTGGTTTCCTTATTCCGTCTAATTGATGCCTGAATAGCTTTCTTATCTTTCCCAATAGATCTAGGAATAGAAGGTTGTGATGCAAGACAGCAGCTAAGACAACTGTCTTTTGTGTATGTTCATCGACTTCTGGCCTTAATTCATCTTCTGATTTTAATCTTCTTCTAACAGGCTTAGGTGGTGGAGCAAGAGGTGTTGTGCCTTTGCTCACATTGGCAGGAGCACTAGCAGCTGTCTTTTCTTCAATTTTACTATCTGTTTTGGCAACTCGAAGAGAACCTGCAGGATCAGAAGCTTTTTCAACCGACAAGACCTCTGGATGTTTCTCGGCTTCATCATCTTGTTCTTCATTTACATTTGACGCAGCAAATACTTCAAACTGGCTGAAATCTGCAAAATTTGGTTGTTCTGGTATCTGCTGAGATAAGGTACTAGTGTGAGTTATGAGGCCATTGGCATTCACTGGGCGATGAACAGCGGGACCAGGAACCTGTGAGGGTTGTGGTCTTGGAGGCACTGCAGGAGGATGGGCAACAACTCCAGCCTGCTGTTGTCCTGTGGTGACTGTAAAGGTTCGATTCATATCTAAAGATGATGATCTAGAATGAGAGGGCTGTGGCCTTGGAGGGGGAGGTGGTGTTGCAGTGTTATCAGGCAACGTTCCTGAATGAGACTTTTGACGAGTTACATTGCTCCCGATCTGTTCTGGGTCAGAAGTAAGAGTCTGAACTACTGTAACCATCTGCTATGGTATTTGCAGAAGCAAATTTCACTGACGAATTTATCTTATTTTCTTCTGAAAGGTCAGAAGGTTTCACAAGTAATGGGCTAGTGGGATTCGTATGATCACTGCCAGTTCTTTTAAGTCCCATTTCCTGCATGTGGATTTTACTTGGAGTCATACGAATAGGAACTGGATGAACAATAGCAGTGTCCTCAATGCTCTGAATCAGCTCTGGCCATGTCTGGTTTAACGACGGCATTGATGGTGACTTGCTTGCAGGAGCTTCGGCAGGAGAGCCTGAATAACCTACCTCACCTGGCTGATCCCCAACATCTGCTGAATCTTCCAAATCAATCAGTTTGGGCATTAAGCTTTCAGGAAATTTTTCTAGTAAGTCATAGCCATTCTTCCTAGCAACCACCAGATGAAAAGCAGCACAAAACTCATCCAGTGTCAACGCACCATCTTTATCAAAGTCTGAGAGTTCCCAAATGTGAGAAAGTTCAAGAATAGGAAGTTTTGATTTTGTAAAAAAAACTGTTTAGCTGCAGATCCTGGAATAAATCCGTTTAGATCAGGCTGAATGGTTTTAAACTGGTTTACATAATACTGTCTTTGTTCATCTGTTATTTTCCAGGGATCATCATAACTACTGGATTGCCTACGAATTTCATTGGCAGTTGTAGCTGATGCTACTGTTCGTACTGTTGTCTGGTCCTGGACAGAAGCAGGATGCATGGTTAAAAGAGTACTCGTTGGTGGAGTATCTGCAAAACTGACCCAGTTTTCTTGAGGTGGAGGTGGAGAATGGCCTGACCACACGCATCACCAGCAGAGGAACCTGATTGTGCTTCACCAAAGGGAGGCCAGAACGGCCCAGGTCCTGCAAGAGGCCTCTCACTATTCCCCCCACTGGGATGACGATTGTGCTTCCTCCTCCATGTGTGGGGAGAAGTCGGTGGGGACTGCTGTGGTGAAACTACTGGGGATGCAGGTTCCTGTGGATCTGCAGATGTACGAGACTGAACCGTATCATGGCTTATGGATCCCTTTTTCACTTGCCCTCTGCCAGGTGGTGGAGGAATTACACCAGAATAAGATCCTTGATTTTCAGAATCGGAAGAATAGGAGGCTGCAGGGCGAGATTCCTGTTCATTCTTGGAAGCAACAAATCTTGGCAGAGGAAGGTCCTTTACTGGATTTATACTTTCCACTCTTAAAGGAAAACCAGACTGGGCAACAGCTACAAGTTTCAAAACGATGTAGAATTGACTTCTTCCAAAATAACCAAGTCTTTTTGCACCACAAAGCTCCATGATCTGCACGACCACGTCGTTGGGCAGCTGCGCGGCCCGGAACGGCTCCAGCACCCGCCCGTTGACCACCACCTTCTGGGTACTCTCGATGTCGCAGTAGGAGAAGAGATCCGAGTCGTATTTCTGCTCCGCGTCGCTCAGCGTTAAGCGTTCCATCTTCGCCTCCGGCTCGCGGCCGCCCCGCCCCGCATGCAACACCCGGGGCCGGGCCCC
>NW_007257553.1:19355-36620 GCF_000164805.1 Carlito syrichta
CCCGCCCCCGCCGCGGGTTCGAGTCTCCCCGGCGCCCCGCCGCTTCCCCCAGACTTCCCGCCTCGGCTTCCCTTTCCGTTCACGCCTCCGGAGCGGCAGCACTTCCCGGAAAGTTGTGGGGCTTCGAGTCTAAAGTTTCGGGGACTCTGGGCCGAGCGTGGCCGCCGCTCCGCCTTCCTGCGCCGCCATTTGCAGCGCCCCGGCCCGGCCCCGACGCGCCCGCACCAACACTGACAGCGGCGGCCGCGCTCCAGACCCGGATGTCAGAATTCTTTCAAAAGCAGTGTGGAACTGTTTTAATCTCTCGGGAAAAAGCATATGGGCAGATAATCTTCTTACAAGATAAAGAATGAGTGCCATAAAATGTGCCAAAGGGAAAATGGATTAGAAGTTATTAGTGATTAGTAGAAGACAAATTCTGGTACTAACTCTACCACTTGAGCATATTGGTTTTTAGATTTGCATCAGGTCAAAATCACATGATAAACTATAAACTATGTTATAGGCTAGGAATTCAACTATTAATAAAACACATTGCTCCTGGCCCTAAGAAGCTTATAATCAATCTGTAGAGTGAGACAAATGTGTATTTTTAAAAATGAGTTCAATTCAACATGCTAAATGCAATGAGAAGGATGCTTACAGGTTACTCTGCCCAGGAGAGAATACTTAGTGCACTTGCCTTACCTGTGAGGCAAAGACATAGGATTTTAGGGTCAAAATGAGATAGCTTACATGAAAGCATCTTGTTTTCTGCAAAATCTGATACAAAGGAAAAGGCTATTGTAGCAGGTGTATGGAATTACCTAAATAAATAAAACCACAGCAAAATGATGAATAGTGAACAAACGCAAGTGTGCCATGTCAAGCCAACTCCTTATGTAGACATTATTACCATTAAAGTAGCCAAGAAGTTGGGAGATGCTAAGTGTTGCATATATTATCCCGGGTTTCTTCTGAATCTCTGAATCTGATTCTGAAAGTAAAATGATTACTTCTGGGAGGAGGGATGGTAGACGATACAACAGTTTGAAGCTCTTAAGAGTTTCTTCTCTCTCCCTTTACCGTAATACTTTCTAGCTATTTTACCTGCAGAGATACAAGACACATTTGTGTTATTTCCTCTTCTTTCTTCTATTGTGTTAACCTAGGTCTTCCTGCTCCACCCCTATTGCAGGGGTTCATCAATCTATTTTGTTTCATAGGCAGAAATGCCACAGCCTTGTGATCCAGGTTTAATCTTGTGCCCCTTCCCAATTTCTTAAACATACAAAGCAACTGAATTAGAATCATGAAAGAGAACCCCAAGGTAAGAGATGCCTTAGATAAAAACCAAAGTGTAGATTCATTAATGATTTGATCATTCCACAACGTATACATGTATCAAAACATCACTTATACCACACAAATATGTACAATTATTTTGTCAATAAAAATAAAACTTAAAAAGTAAACCAATTTTTAAAGGTATGAAAATGACAGTCTATTACTTAACTATACATATTTACATCTCTTTGGTCAATTAATTAAAAAACAAAAAGAACTTCAAGGGTAAGAACACATGAGTCAAATGCAAAGAAACTGTTCTAATTCAGAGGTCCAGGCTCTTCTAGGACTCAGGTAGCAAACCAGGATATTTATTTCTCAACTCCTGTGACCACGGGCAGTTGACAAAAGCAAAAGCAGCTAACACATGGACTGCAGTTACTATATGTTAAGTGCTGTCTCAAGTATTTTATTTGTCATTTAATTTAATTCTTATAACAATCCTATATTATATGCTCTATTATTATTTATGTTTTACAAATAAAAAAACTGAATCACACTAAAGTTGATAGCTCTTAGTGGCACAGGCAAAATTAAAACTCTAGCATTCTACTTCCTGAGTTCATGCTCTGAGGCACAATGCTTTAATGCCTTTACAATAATGCTAATTAAATGGGTTGAGATATTAGAGAAAAAAACCAACCTACGAGTACATGCAAAGAGATAATACATATAGTAAAATAAAATAATTTAAATTTTCTTTTCATATTAAAGGTAATGTTCTTCTTAAACAGAGAATTTTCTCATTTTATTAACAAGTTTTTGAAAATATTTTAACTTAACTTTTAAGTATTTCTATACTATAGGTAATTATTTCCCATTATTGCAGATTAATAATTTCCTGCAAAAGTCATCAAAGGAACGAACTATATCTAGATAGACTGAGATGTAGAGATGTTAATATCATGAGTTTGACAATATGCTTTAAGTGAAGACATTGAGAAAATATTGTTTTCTACAATGAATTATCATTCCATCTCTCTCAAACTCTTTCATAGAAATTATCCAAATGAGAGGTTTCAACAAAACCACTGGAGTTACACAGTTCATCCTGGTGGGCTTCTCCAGCCTGGGGGAGCTCCAGCTGCTGCTTTTTGTCATCTTCTTTCTCCTGTACTTGACGATTCTGGTGGCCAACGTGACAATCATGGCTGTCATCTGCTTCAGCCAGACTCTACATACTCCTATGTACGTTTTCCTGTTTATACTTTCATTTGCTGAGTCCTGCTACACTTTTGTCATCATCCCTCAACTGCTGGTCCACCTGCTCTCAAACACCAAGATCATCTCGTTTCTGGCCTGTGCCACTCAGCTCTTCTTCTTCCTTGGCTTTGCTTGCACCAACTGCTTTCTCATTGCCATGATGGGATATGATAGCTATGTAGCAATTTGTCACCCCCTGAGGTACACACTCATCATGAACAAAAGGCTAGGGCTTGGGTTGGTTTCTCTGTCAGGAGTCACAGGTTTCTTCATTACTTTGGTGGCCACCAACCTCATCTGTGACATGCCTTTTTGTGGTCCCAATAGGGTCAACCACTATTTTTGTGACATGGCACCTGTTATCAAGTTAGCCTGCACTGACACCCATTTGAAAGAACTGGCTCTACTCAGCCTTAGCATCTTGGTAATCATGGTGCCTTTTCTGCTAATTCTCATATCCTATGGCTTCATAGTTAACACTATCCTGAAGATCCCTTCTACTGAGGGCAAGAGAAAGGCCTTTGCCACCTGTGCCTCACACCTGACAGTGGTCTTTGTCCACTATGGCTGTGCATCTATCATCTACCTTCGGCCTAAGTCCAAATCTGCCTCAGACAAGGATCAGCTGGTGGCAGTGACCTATACAGTAGTTACTCCCCTACTTAATCCTCTTGTCTACAGTCTGAGGAACCAGGAGGTAAAAACTGCTCTGAAAAGAGTTCTGGGAATGCCTGTGGCAATCAAGATGAGCTAACAAAAATTATTAAAATTAGAAAAGTCATGAAAGAAATCAAAAGTACTAAATATTCTCTGACTTTTGAGTTGGATGATGTTCTAGACATGTCTTGAATAGTTTTCTAAGGACTCAGACTACCATTTCAGAAAAAAATGCAAGTCAATCTACACACTGCATTGTTTAATGCCTGGTTTAAAAATAAATAAATAACTCACATTTGGCAAAGGAGCAAAGCATAAGAGTTTTTTGAGGAAAGACACAACTCAAAATGATTGCCATAACAGGAATTGCTTTTCTGGTTGGAGAGAAATAACAAGGTCTGAAATGGCTGGTAGCATTCTATTCAGGACAGAGATATTTAAAGCCACTATGTACCAGGTCTCATGCAAAGAAAAATAATTAAAGTGAATAAATTTATAGTTTATGTAGGCATGGGGTGGGTATGTAAAAAGATGAACACCGAAAAAAGTGATAATGCAAGATAATCATATCCGTTAAAAGGACATATTTAAAAGCTTATGAGAGTCAAAGGAACAATCATTTATTCCTTCTGAAAGAGAAAAAGATTTGGAATAAGTACAAAGAGGGGAGAGAAAATTTAAGCTGAGTCTTAGAGGAAAAACAAGATTTCAATACTAAGGAACTGGGTTTTACAAGTGACAAAAACATTAGTTAACGTTACCAGAATTGTTGATTTTTCAAAACCTAATTCTAGATATTTATTATGTTAATTTTAAATTAAATACTATTATGTTGTCTGTAGTTTTTGCTCTCTTAATAGCTATATGTTGAAGTCTTTCAGATGATGTAATTATATTAATAATTGACTAAAACAACCAGTAAT
This sequence comes from Carlito syrichta, assembly GCF_000164805.1. NCBI lineage: Eukaryota > Metazoa > Chordata > Mammalia > Primates > Tarsiidae > Carlito > Carlito syrichta. The sequence goes on from NW_007257553.1 coordinate 23,465, forward strand.
GACATCTTCATGCTTGCTGTTCGCATGAAACAGTACTGTGAAGAGGTATAAATTGTCTTATCTTTAATATGGTGAGAGTCTAATACTTTATCAACTTAATATTTTATTATAATATTTAGATTGTAGACACTGATTAAATTGATTTTAAAGTCTAATTGATTTTAAAGCTTTGTAATATGAGATACGTTATCTTAAAATATTGAAACTGATGAGCCTTAAAATTTTTTATGTAGACAACAGAGGTTTATTTTTTGTTTGTTTTCTTTTTTCCCTTGCTTGTTTTGTTTGTTTGTTTAGAGAATATGCAAATTATCTAGTTAGTACATTGCTAATCTTCTAGTTGAGAGAATCAATTACTGTTTTGTTTTGGTTTTGAGTGGAAGTCTCACTGTCACCCATGCTGGAGTGCAGTGGCATGCTCACAGCCACCACAGCCTCAACTTGCTGAACTCAAGTGATCCTTTTGTCTCAGCCTTCCAAGTAGTTGGGACTATAGGAATGTGCCATCATGCCTGGCTAATTTTTCTTGATTTATTGTAGGGACGAGGTCTCACCAAGTTGTCCAGACTGGTCTCGAATCCCTAGGCTCAGGGAATCCTCTCACCTCTGCCTCCCAAAGTGCTGGGATTACAGGTGTGAGCCACTGCACCCGGTTAATTACTGTTAACTATTTATTTTTTCTGTCCAGAGAACCAAACTATACTAGGATAAAAACTCTGACTTATTCAGATTATGTTAAATCACACAAATAAAAAGTTGTGTTATCAATACTGGTATGCCTGTAAAACTTGCATATAAACAGGAAAAAATATACGTATAAATATTTCAAATTTTGCAGATCAGATGTGTTCTCAAAACTATAACAATTGTATATATTGCTCTATTCTACTTTTAAAATATAATTTTGAGATATGTAACCGGATAAAGTATAATTGCAAAAAAACTGTATTTGTTTTTAATACAGCCAGGTAAGTGTTTTAGAAAGACTAAATATGAGCCAGAAAAAAAAAATTATAAAAATATAGAAGTCTTACTTACTTGGATTATTTTGTAGGTGTCTCTAAGTTGTTACTTATATATAAATTCACCAGAATTTGGGTAATGCATTATGAGTAGGCTTATGCTAGAGGTATTCTGAAGAACTCTAGTCGAGTTGTCCAATACTCAATGTAAAATCTTTATCTCTACATAAAAGTACTCATAAATATATGTATATTTACATGGTTTAACTTAAAACATTTCAGAATATTAGAATAATCATCCTTTTGATTTTCAGCTCCATCAGAGTTTTTGGATTAATCAAGCTATTTAGTAGCCTTGTTGAGCATTCAATTGTTTTCAACTATGTAAAAAAGTATTTTTCTAAAAGTAGAATGGAAATGTTATATGCAAATAAGTGAAATGTGTTAATATTATGATGTACAGTTCATTAATTTTCCTTTAAAACTATATAAGGTCATGCAGTTTTATATATTGATCTACAACTCAAGGTGCATGTAAAATTTCAACTCTTGTTGTTTCAAGTTATTCCTCAATAATTCATGTGCCTTGTTAGCAAGAAATTCACTATCTCCTTAAGATACCCTATCCTAAATATTTCAGAAATCCTGGGGAATTGTACATTTAAAAGGGGATTCAGAGTGGTTTCTATGGAGAGAGGACTGGTTCACTACATACTGCTGGTCCTTCCTGCCATCCACAGTATTAGTAGGGCTGTTCCTATATGACTGACAGGCAAAACTGGTTCACTCACTCTTTGCAGTGGGCTTCCCAAGAGTCATGGTTTTTTGAGTGATATAAATCATTTGCCCCAGGTAAATTAAGACTCCCCTCACACTTGGTTTTAGCTATGCCCGTCTTTAATTTCCACTCATAGCTCTGCTTGAACTGCTAGCTTTCCTCAGGAACAGTGACTCAGAATCTGTTCTATTGTTTAGGCATTTCAGACCTCAAGTTGCCAGCATTCTATTCTCCCTGGGGACTTGTGACTATTACAAGGTGGCTTCCTCTTTCAAACACTCAAAAGACAATTTGATCACTACACAATGTCCATATGTATAGAAACATCACACTGTATCATAAATACATACAAACAAGTTGAAAGATTGAATTATTCTTTTTATTCTGAAAACAACAAGAAAAGTCACTTGGAAGGCAAAAATACACTTACAAGTTCAGAGTTTCCTTTATATACCCTTTTGAGTGAGTCTACCTGCCTGCCTACAAAAATTGCTTCCAGTGATCTGAAGGTGAATTTCTCACTAAAAAATTAGAAAAATTAAAGAACACAAATTTGGGATTAAAATTGATGGTATAATTCCTCTAGGAGGGTACTCCACACCAGCCATTACGTTTTCAATAATAAGCAATTGAAATATATAATTGAAAAGAAGAAACTAGAAATTGACCTTTCATATGACCCAACAATCCCCCTGCTGGGAATATACCCAGAGAAACTCAAATCATTCTACAAAAAAGATACCAGCACACACATGTTTATTGCAGCACTATTCACAATAGCAAAAACACGGATCCAACCATGTTGCCCATCAAAACCGGATTGGATTTTTTAAAAATATGGTACATATACACAATGTAATATTATGCAGCCATAAAGAAGTCATAAAGATGGACTTCACAGCAACTTGGATGGATTTAGAGACTATCAGACTCAGTAATCTATCTATCACAGAAGCAAAGAACAGACAATTATATGTTCTTACTCTTAAGTAGACCTTGAACAATTATCATAATACTACAAGAAAGGGACTGGCAGTAGTGGGAAAGTGCCAGGGTGGGGGTGGGGGTTTGGCGGTAGAGGGAAACTGGAAAGGAGAAACACTTCATCAACAAGGGTACCTGGATGATGAACATTTGTATACCTAACCCTGAATTGTACACCACATCTTTAAAATTAAAAAAAAATTATAAAAGAAAAGAAAGGTACATGAAGTGTTCTATAAAATATTACACTTAGATACCTACAGAATACTCCACTCAGCAACCACAGAAAATGCATTCTACTCATCACCACATGAAACATACTCCAAGATCAATCACATCCTCAGCCAAAAATCAAGCATAAACAAATTACATAAGAATGAAATATTGCCATGTACCTTATCAGACCACAGTGGAATTAAAATAAATATCAACAACAGCAAAAGTCCCCAAAACCCAGAAAGACACAGAGACTAAATAGAATGATGCTGAAAGACTACTGGGTCAACAAAGAAATCAAAACAGAGACTAAAAGTTTCCTGAAAACAAAGAAACCTCCTGCCAAAACCTCCGGGATGCTATAAAATCAGTTCTAAGAGGCAAATTTCTATTTCTATGAACACACATCAAGAAAAAGGGGTGATCACAAGTAAACATCCTAAAAAACCACCTAAGGGAGCTGGGAAAAAAAGACCACTGAAACCCTAACTTCAGCACAAGAAATCAGATCACTAAAGTAAAGCTCAAATATGGGACACGGAAGACAAAAATACCATAGAAAAATCAACAACACAAAAAGTTGGTTCTTTGAAAAAATAAACAAGATTGATGGACTGCCTAGCCAGAATGACCAAGAAAAAGCCCATATAAATAATCAGAAATGCAAAAGATCAAAACAGACCCTGAAGAAATAAAAAGGATTTATCAGAGATTACTATGCATCCTGTATGAAAAAAAACTTGATAACCTAAATGAAATGAAGGACTTTCTGACATCACACAACCTCACAAGGTTGAAACCAAAAGACATTGAGACCTCAAATATTTTTCGTAACAAGTTTGCTGCCGGAGCACAGGTGTCGTGAAAGCCACCCCTAAAGACCAAAATGGGAAAGGAAAATATGCACATCAACATCGTCGTCATCGGACACGCTGATTCTGGCGAGTCCACCACCACCGGCCACCTGATCTACAAATGTGGTGGCATCGACAAAAGAACCATTGAGAAATTCGAGAAGGAAGCTGCTGAGATGGGAAAGGGCTCCTTCAAGTATGCCTTGGTCTTGGATAAGCTGAAAGCTGAGCGTGAACATGGCATCACCATTGATATCTCCCTGTGGAAATTTGAGACCAGCAAATACTACATCACTATCATCGATGCTCCAGGACACAGAGACTTCATAAAAAACATGATTACAGGCACATCTCAGGCTGACTGTGCTGTCCTCATTGTTGCTGCTGGTGTTGGTGAATTTGAAGCTGGTATTTCCAAGAATGGGCAGACCCATGAGCATGCCCTCCTGGCTTACACACTGGGTGTGAAGCAACTAATTGTTGGCATTAACAAAATGGATTCCACTGAGCCACCCTACAGCCAGAAGAAATACCAAGAAATTGTTAAGGAAGTCAGCACTTACATTAAGAAAATTGGCTACAATCCTGACACAGTAGCATTTGTGCCAATTTCTGGTTGCAATGGTGACAACATGCTGGAGCCAAGTGCTAACATGCTTAGGTTCAAGGGGTGGAAAGTCACCTGTAAAGATGGTAATGCCAGTGGAACCACGCTACTTGAAGCACTGGACTGCATCCTGCCACCAGCTCGTCCAACTGACAAGCCCCTGCGTCTGCCTCTCCAGGATGTCTACAAGATTGGTGGTATTGGGACTGTCCCTGTGAGCCAAGTGGAGACTGGTGTCCTCAAACCTGGCATGGTGGTCACCTTTGCTCCAGTCAACGTATAACTGAAGTGAAGTCTGTTGAAATGCACCATGATGCTTTGAGTGAAGCCCTTCCTGGGGACAACGTGGGCTTCAATGTCAAGAATGTATCTGTCAAAGATGTTTGCCGTGGCAATGTTATTGGTGACAGCAAAAATGATCCACCAATGGAAGCAGCTGGCTTCACCCCTCAGATAATTATCCTGAACCATCCAGGCCAAATCAGTGCTGGCTATGCCCCTGTACTGGATTGTCACACAGCTCACATTGCATGGAAGTTTGCTGAGCTAAAGGAAAAGATTGATCACCATTCTGGTGAGAAGCTGTGAGATGGCCCTAAATTCTTGAAGTCTGGTGATGCTGCCATTGTTGATATGGTTCCTGGCAAGCCGATGTGTGTGGAGAGTTTCTCTGACTATCCTCCTCTGGGTGGTTTTGCCGTCCGTGATATGAGGCAGACAGTTATTGTGGGTGTCATCAAAGCAGTGGACAAGAAGGTTGCCGGAGCTGGCAAGGTCACCAAGTCTGCCCAGAAAGCTCAGAAGGCTAAATGAATATTATCCCCAATATCTGCCACCTCAGTCTTAGTCAGTGGTGAAAGAACGGTCTCAGAACTGTTTGTTTCAATTGACCATTTAAGTTTAATAGTAAAAGACTGGTTAATGATAACAATGAATCGGAAAACTTTCAGAAGGAAATGAGAATGTTTTGTGGACAATTTTTTTTTTTTTTTTTGCGTGTGGCAGTTTTAAGTTATTAGTTTTTGAAATCAATACTTTTTAGTGGAAACAACTTGACAGAATTGAGACCCATTAAAACAAAGTTTAATGAGACCAAAAAAAGAGACTCCAAATAGACCAACAACAACCCAGGAAATTGATTCCATCATAAGAAAAATACTACCCCCCCAAAAAAAACACCTGTACCAGATGTCTTTCCAGTGGAATTCTACAAAGAGCATGAGGAGGAACTGATACCAATCCTATTGAAAGTATTCCAGGCAATTGAGAAGGGTGGAATTCTCCCCAAATCATTTTATGAAGCTAACATCACACTGATACCCAAACAAGGTAAAGATCCAACAAAAAAAGAGAAGTACAGGTCAATATCCCTGAAGAACATAGATGCAAAAATTCTCAACAAGATTCTAGCAAATCAGATCCAATAGCACATCTCAAAAATCATCTACCGTGACCAAGTAGGCTTCATCCCCAGGATGTAGGACTGGTTCAACATCCACAAGATCATAAATGTAATTAAACACATCAACAGATGTAAAAACAAGAACCACATGATTATACCATTAGATGCAGAAAAAACTTTTGATAAAATCCAGCATCTCTTCTTGATAAAAACCCTCAAACACCTAGGCATAGAAGAAACATACCTCAAAATACTAAGTGCCATCTACAATAACCCCACAGTCAGCATATTGCTAAATAGACAAACACTGGAAACATTTCTCCTGAAAACCAGAACAAGACAAGGCTGCTACTCTCACTCTTCTTGTTCAACATTGTGTAGAAAGTCCTAGCTAAAGTAATTAGACAGGAGAAGGAAATCAGGGATATCCAAATAGGAAAAGAGGAAATTTAGTTATTCCTCTTTACTGATGATATGATCCTATACCTAAAAAACCAAGAGAATCAGTCAAAAACCTGCTTTTACTAATAAAGGACTTTAGCAAAGTCTCAGAGTACAAAATTAATATGTAAAAGACAGTTGTGTTCTTATACACCAACAACAAGCAGGCAGAGAACCAAATAAAAAGCACAATCCCATTCACAATAGCCAACAAAGAAGAAGGAGGAGGAGGAGGAGGAGGAGGAGGTGAAGGAGAAGAGGAGAAATACCTCGGCATCTATCTAATCAGAGAATGAAAGATCTTTACATTGCAAATTACAAAACACTGCTCAAAAAAATCCAAGAAGACACAAACAAATGAAAAATTATTCCATGCTCATGGATAGGAAGAATCAACATTGTTAAGATGTCCATCCTACCAAAAGCAATCTACAGATTCAATGTAATTCCCATTAAATTACCAACACCATTCTTCTCAGACCTGGAAATGACAATACAGAAATTTACACGGAAACATGAATGCCCACTAACAGCCAAAATAATCCTCAGCAAAAGAAACAAGGCTGGAGGTATCACAGTTCCAGACTTCAAATTTGACTATAAGGCTACAATAATCAAAACTACCTGGTATTGGAACAAGAACAGGCATATGGACCAATGGAACAGGGTAGAGATTCTGGAAGCAAAACCTCAATTTCTCAACCAACTCATTTTTGACAAAGCTTCCACCTGCAACTACTGGGAAGAGGAGAAGCTATTCAATAAATGGTGCTGGGAAAACTGACTGACCACATACAGAAGATTGAAATAGGACCCCTACCTATCATTAAACACAAAAATCAACTCTAAATGGATCAAAGACCTAAATGCAAGACCTCAAACTATAAGAATCTTAGAAAATACAGGAGACACCCTTATGGAAATGGAAACCAATTCCTGCTCAAAACTCCAATTGCCCATGCCTTAACAGATAAGACAGACAAGTGGGATCTCATGAAACTGAAAAGCTTCTGCAAAGCAAAATAAACCATGAAGGGAGCAGGGAGACAGCCCACAGAATGGGAAAAAATATTTGCCAAGTGTATATCTGACAAAAGCTTAACATACAGAATCTACAAGGAACTCAAACATGCCAAAAGAAAAAAAAAAACAGCCCTATTAAAAAGTCGACCAAAAGACATGAATAGACACTTCCCAAAAGAAGACAGTCAACAGACACATGAAAAAGTGCTCAGACTCACTAATCATCAGAGAACCACATTGAGATGCCACCTAACCCCAGGAAGAATGGCCATAATTTATAAAACAAATAGCAGATGCAGGTGAGTATTAGGAGAAAAAGGAACACTTCTGGTGGGAATGCAAACTAGTGCAGCCTCTTTGGAAGACAGTGTGGCAATTTCTAAAAGAACTAGACATTGAATTTCCATATGACCCAACAATCCCCTTATTGGGAATATGCCTGGAAGAACGCAAATCATTCTATAAAAATGATACCTGTCCATGTATAATTATTGCAGCACTAGTCACTGATAAACCCAGATTATTTTGCTATTTATTCTGTGTTGGGTTAATAATTCTTGTGCCTAGAAGGAGATTTTGAAGTCTGTAAGCAACTTGGCAATGAAAAGTATTGCAGTTGATTACAAACTGCTGTCAGTGAAATTAATTTACCTGACCTGCAGGCAATTCAGAAGGAGGGAGGTAAGTGTGGTTCCTGAAGCTTGTTTTTTTTTTTTCTTCTGTTATTTAAAGGAGAAAATTTTTTATTATACAGTCCAGGGGACTGGAGAATCAAGAAACTTGTGACCCCATATTAAATGACAAACAAAACACAATGACAGACAAGATATGTCCGGACCAAGTGAGAAAAGTTACAGATCCTTGTCATAGCCTCAGGGCAGAAAATCACAGATTCCTGGCACAACCTCAGGGCAGGAAACCAGAGGACTCTATTCAGTCAACTTCTTAGCCAAAAGAATAGTGTCCAAAGGGTGGCCTCATCAGGCCATGATCCCTTAGCAGAACTGTGACCACAAGCAAAACAGAACAGATTTTTACCAGTAAGCAGAACAAATTCTTACCTCCCAGGAGAATGCAGATGGACTCAGATTTCTTTGAGATGAAAGGAGCCAGCAGTCATTCCAACCCCCTCTGAGCCAGATGAGAGGTTATGGACCGTGAATAACTCAGGGGGCACCTCCCCAATAACTCCCTGTTAGACTGGGGAGAGCTGGAGTGAGGCTTGTCTCCCAAAGTTGGCAACATCTTGCTGGGGCCTCCAAATGTTATGACTAAGTGAGAGGAAGTTACACCAGCAAATTGAGCTTAATTAATTATGAATTTATTAACACGTGGGTCAAGAGTAGGATCAAAACTCTTGACAAATTGGTGCAGTTAGTGACAAGCTTTTATAGGTAAAATTTGCAATATTGACTATGTAGCAACTTAGTGACCACAGCAATATTGACTAACAACTTGGCAACCAAAATGGGAACTTTTGATTGTTAGGGAGCTTTGATTAATTTTGTATCCTAGGAATAGCCAGTGTCCAGAAAGTCCCTGGAGTTCTGCCATTAAGATATAGTTTGAGGTTCTGGTAAGATGGTGATGACATAGGTGGGACTGTGAGATTCTCCAAAAGTGAGTTTCCATAAAGACTCTTACTTTTCTTCCCCCACCCCCCTGTCCACCACCAGCCACACCGGTCCGAGGCCTGGAAACTCTCAGTCCCACACAAGGCCAGCTATTGTGGCCCCTCGACTGCTGCTGCTTCACCGTAGGTGGCCCCGGGCCCTGGCTATGTGGAGATCCCAGCTCCCTCCATGGCTACAGCATCTTATCAGGTCCCAAGCCACCAACTGCTGCCTGTGGAGGCCCTTGGATACCTCCTTGTGGAGATCTGCATACCCTTGCTGGTTACTCTGATCTGCCTGGCACTCAGTCACTGCCAGCACCCTTCCTGACTGGGTGCTTGCTCCTCAGAGTTCCAGATCCCCGTCCTGGGGACATTAATGGAGAGATTAAAAAGAATTGAGGAGAGACAAGAAGAAACTAGGAAGGGATCGATAACTGAGATAACAGTAGTAAAGAATATTGTGAACGAAATAAAGAGCAAACTGATAAGCATGGAAAGCAGAATTAGCCAAGCAGAATAAAGAATCTCAGAGCTTGAGGACCAAAATATAGAACTAACTCAAACTGTCAAAAACATAAAAAGGCAGCTTTAAAAGACAGAACAAAGTCTTCAAGAGATGAGCAATTACTTCAAGAGACAGAACCTAAGAGTATTGGACTTTTCTGAAACAGAAAGAGAAACAGAAACCACCTTGGAAAGAACATTCCATGAGATTATTGAAGAAAACCTCCCTCATCTCATCAGTGATGCAAAAATTCAAACACAAGAGATTCAGAGAACCCCTGCAAGACAACAAATGAGAAGAGCAACTCCCAGACACATGATAATTCACCTAAACAAAATAGGTATAAAAGAAAAAATCCTAAAGGCAGCAAGACAAAAACGCCAGATCACTTACCATGGAAGACCAATTAGAATAGCAGCAGACTTATCTACAGAAACCCTGCAGGCTAGGAGAGCTTGGAGCCCTATCTTTAAAATTCTAAAAGATAAACAATTTCAGCCAAGAATAACCTACCCAGCCAAGCTAAGCTTCATCAGTGAGGGAGAATGAAAATCTTTCCCAGATACCCAAACCCTAAGAACTCATGCTGCAACCAGACCACCTCTACAAGAAACACTTAAGAAAGTACTAAACACAGAAGAAAAGGAAAAAAGAACAACAACATTCTTCACAAGAGTACAGGAAAAGGAGTAAAACACATACGAACCAACCCCCAAACCAAAAGAAAGACAACAAACAAAGAGGAACAACAACAGCAACTGTATAAGAACCTTATGATGGGGATCAACTATCACATTTCAATAATTAACCTGAAAGTGAATGGATTAAATGCACCACTGAAAAAACATAAAATGGAAAAATGGATAAAATATCCCCAGTCAACAATATATTGCCTTCAAGAGACCAATCTCACTAGAAAGGACACTTGCAGACTCAATGTAAGAGGATGGGAAACCAATTTTTAGGTGAACCGAACACAAAAGAAAGGAGGAGTCATGATCCTACTTTAGACAAAATACCATTTAAGCTATCAAAAATTTTAAAAGATACAGAAGGCCACTAAATAATGATAAAAGGTTCACTCCATCAACAAGAAATATCTATCCTAAACATACATGCACCCAACATAGGAGTGCCAACTTTCATAAAGCAGCTTCTAGGAAAACTCATAAAAGATATTAACTCTAACACTATCATAGCTAGGGACTTTAACACCCCACTCACAACCCTAGACAGATCATCAGGACAAAAAAATGAGCAACAAAATACGAACCTCAATGTGACTCCTGACCAAATGGATTTAATTGATACCTACAAAACACTCCACCCAAAGACCACAGAATATACATTCTACTCATAATTGCATGGAACATACTCTAAGATCGACCACATACTTGGCCATATATCAAGCATAAACAAATTTCAAAAGATTGAAATTTTGTCATGCACCTTCTCAGACCACAGTGAAATAAAAATCAACATCAACACCAACAAGGTTCCCCCCAAACCCACAAAGACATGGACACTAAAAGCATTATGCCAAACAACTCCTGGGTCAATGATGAAATCAAAACAGAGATTAAAAGATACCAGGTAGCACATGAAAATGAAGAAACATCTTACCAAAATCTCTGAGATGCCATGGAAGCTGTAGTAAGAGGGGAATTCATATCTCTACAAATGCACACGAAGAAAATGGAAGGATCACAAATTAACAGTCTAACAAGTCACCTTAGGGAGCTGGAAAAGCAAGACCACCAAAACCCTAACTTCAGCAGAAGTATCCAGATCACCAAAATAAAAGCCCAAATCTAGAACATAGAAGACAAAAAGATAATACAAAAAAATCAATGAAACAAAAAGCTGGTTCTTTGAAAGGATAAACAAGATCAATGGTCCCCTAGCTAGACTGACCAAGAAAAAAAGAGAAAAAGCCCAAATAAATACAATCAGAAACACAAAAAATTAAGTCACATCTGACCCTGAAGAAATACAAAAAAGATCATTAGAGACTACTATTTACACTTGTATGGAAACAAACTTGAAAACTTTGAGGAAATGGAAGACTTTCTGGCATCACACAACCAGCCTAGGTTGAAGCAAGAAGGAATCAATCAGAAAAGAGAAGGTGATCAGGGGTATCCAAATAGGAAAAGAGAAAGTCAAGTTATCTCTCTTTGCCGACGACATGATTGTGTACCTTGAAAACCCAAGAAAATCTGTCAAAAGTCTCCTTGCACTGATAAAGGACTTTGGAAAAGTCTCAGGGTATAAAATAAATGTCCAAAAGTCAATTGCATTTCTTTACACCAATAATAAACAAACAGAAACCCAAATAAAAAGCACAATCCCATTCACAATAGCCACAAAAAATTGAAATACCTTGGCATCTTCCTAACCAAAGATGTGAAAGACCTTTACAATGAAAACTACAAAACACTGCTCAAAGAAATCAAAGATGACACAAACAAGTGGAAAAATATCCCATGCTCATGGATTGGAAGAATCAACATTGTGAAGATGTCATTCTTACCTAAGACAATCTACAGATTTAATGCAATACCTATCAAATTGCCAGCAACATTCTTCTCAGACCTAGAAAAAACAACACAGGAATTCATATGGAAACAAAAACAACCAAGAATAGCCAGAACAACCCTCAGTAAAAAACACAAAGCAGGCGGTATCACATTACCAGACTTCAAACTTTACTATAAAGCTACAATAATCAAAACAGCTTGGTATTGGTACAGGAAAAGGCATATAGACCAATGGAATAGAATTGAGATTCCAGAAGCAAAACCTCAACTTCTCAACCAACTCATCTTCGACAAAGCCTCCACCAACCACCACTGGGGAGAGGAGAACCTATTCAGTAAATGGTGCTGGGAAAACTGGCTGACTACATGCAGAAGATTCAAACAAGACCCCTATCTATCTGCATACACAAAAATTAACTCTAAAGGGATCAGAGACCTAAATGTAAAAACCCAAACCATAAGAACCTTAGAAAATCCAGGACACATCCTTATGGAAATTGGAAATGGCATCCAATTCCTGAACCCGAAACGCATGGGCTGTAAGAGATAAGATAGACAAGTGGGATCTGCAAAGCCAAAGAAACTATCAAGAGAGCAGGGAGATAGCCCACAGACTGGGAAAAAGTATTTGCCAACTCCATGTCTGACAAAGGCCTAACATCTTGGATCTACAAGGAACTCAAATGTGCTGAAAAGAAAAAAACAAACAACCCCATTACAAAGTGGGCAAAAGATATGAACAGACACTTCGCAAAAGAAGACATACGAGTGGTCAACAGACACATGAAGAAATGCTCAACCTCACTAATCATCAAGGAGATGCAAATCAAAACTACGCTGAGATATCATCTAACTCCAATCAAAATGGTCATTATCAATAGCTCAAAAAATAACATGCTGGAGAGGATGTGGTGAAAAGGGAACACTTCTGTACTGTTGGTGCGAGTGTAAACTAGTGCAACCTCTGTGGAAAGCAGTGTGGCGATTCCTAAAAGTTCTAAATATTGACCTCCCATTTGACCAATCCCCCTACTGGGAATATACCCTGAGGAATTCAAATCACTCTACCAAAAAGATACCTGCACACATAAGTTTATCGCAGCATTGTTCACAATAGCAAGAACATGGAACCAAGCATGCTGTCCATCAAAAGAGGACTGGATTTTTAAAAAATGTGGTATATATACATGATGGAATACTATGCAGCCATAAAAAAGAACAAAATCATG
>NW_007257553.1:36844-49808 GCF_000164805.1 Carlito syrichta
CCGGGCGTGGTGGTACATGCCTGTAATCCCGGCTACTCCGAAGGCTGAGGCGGGAGGATCGCCGGAGCCCAGCAGGTCGAGGCTGCGGTAGCCAGGAGCGGCCACTGCACTCCAGTCTGGGCGACAGAGTGAGACTCCAACTCAAAAAAAAAAAAGAATTGGATGTCAGGGCAAAACTTTAATTTTTTTTCATTGATGAATTTTTGCTTGGTGGGATAAAAAATCTTGACTGGAATTTCTTTTCTTTAAGAATGTTAAAGATGGGGCCCTCGTCCCTTTTGACTTACAGGGATATACTGCTGCAATTCTGATGGGTCTTGCCTGTTAGGTGGTCTGTCCCTTCTCTCCATTCTTTCCATTCTGTGTAGCATGACAAAATTTCATGCCATAACATTTCATCCCTTAGTTCAGTGAATCCCTAATGTATATGCTACCCACCCATTTGTCACTTAGAAGCTGGCTTAATTGTGAGATCAACTGCCTTGGTGTCTCAGTGCTTGTGTTCAACTAGTTTCAGTTTACTTATTAGTGATCCCCAAATACAAAGTACTGCTGCTGGTAAATCGAATATGCAATAAAGCCATAAAATGCTCCTGTAAATGAAAAAGTAAAAGTTCTCAACTTAACAGGAAATAAAAAAAAGTGTATTCTGAGGTTGCTAAGATCTTCAGTAAGAATGAAACTTCTATTTCGAAACTGTGAAGAAGAAGAAAAAAGTTGTGCTAGTTTTGCTGTCATATCTCAAATTGCAAAGTTATGACTATAATGTGTGATACGTGCTTAACTGAGATTTTTTTTAAAAGACATTAAATTTATGGGTGGAAGACATGAACAGAAACATGTTCTGGTTTACAGCAAAAAGGTTCAGCCTATTTGAAGTTTCAGGAATCCACTGGGAGTCCTGAAAACCTGCAGATAAGGAAGGACAGCTGCATCCACTACTTTGTATTCTTTGACCTATATCTCCCCATTTTCTTCACTACTATCCCCTTCCTGTCCAAGGTAACCATTCTTTCATTCTTAGTCTCTGTGTTTTTAAAATTCTTCATATACATGAGAGAAAGCCTATGTCTCCAGAAGCTTATTAGAAGCATGCATAGTCTCTAGACCCAAAGGAGAATGAGGATTATTAGATGCATCAATAAAAATCCCATTTAAAATGTAACAATGCACAATGCACTCATGTGGCACTATCCACAATAGCAAAAACATGGAACCAATCTAAGTGCATATCAATAGTGGACAGTGTAAGGAAAATGTGATACATATACATCATGGAATTCCACACAGGCCCCCAAAAAAGAACAGAATCATATTCTCTACTGCAACATAGAGGCAGCTGGATACCATCATCCTGAACAAATTATCACAGAAACAGAAAACTGCATACCCTATGTGCTCCCTAATAAGTAGACACTAAACACTTTACACATATGGACACAAAGGATAAACAGACACTGGACACTGCTAAAGTGGGAGGGAGGAAAGGGGACAAAGATTAAAAAGTACCCACTGGGTACTATGTCCACCACCTGAGTGAAAGTCTCAATAGAATCCCAGGCCTCACCATCATGCAGTATTCCTATGCGACAAATCTGCACATGTACCAACAACATTGTAAAAAATACATTTTAAATTTCAAAATACATATAAAAGTACAAAATGTGCAAGTGCTGATTTTTTATATGAAAAAAATATTACAAACAGGAAGAATCTTTTCGTGAAAGACAAGTTTTACAGGTCAGGTAACAATGGTATTAAGGCAAAGTAGATATAGCTTTCATGTCATAGGATGGAAAAAGTCAAGTCATAGAGAATGGAGACATCTAGGCACTATAATGCCAGTTTCCGTACATTTGAAATAGAAAGGGAAAGGGAAGATGAGACACCAGGTAAAATGTGTGGGAAATAACGTAGCTTGTAAATCTGGTTAATTTCATAACCTTTCAAGCTATTTCAATTACTGCTGTTTTTGAGAGAAGATAGTGAATACGGTGAGTTTTTCTCTCACATATGATATTTAAATAGTTTAAATTTTCATTTGTTTTGGAAATTTCCTTGACATTGTTTAAATATATGGTCTTCTTGTAAATGTTCTCAAAATCAAAATGGAATCACTAATATTAAAAAAAGAAGAAAGAAAGAAACAAAGTTGGTGAATAGAGCCAGGGAGAGTCATGCAGAGATGTTCTCACACTTGTATGCCTAATACCAAAAACTATCACAAAAGCCTGCACAGAAAAAAGCACAACCTCACACACAAAAATTCTGTAAAGGCTTCTGCCTGCCAACAACTGCATATCCAACATCTGACATGTGTAACCCTTATTATTGAACTTCAGAGTCATAGATAATTACTTCAATACTATTACGTAATCATCCTCGTTTATTTCCTTTAAGAACCTTTGTTCTCCTTCACACTCCCAAACATGCACATCTTTTACTATGGCATGTATTCCCATTGCAATGTTCCATTTCCAAACAAATATTGTTTTCTGTTAGAGAGACTTTCCTTTTGTGTGTTATATGGTTGGTATGCTGCACATATTTGGCACAGACTTGCTAACATTTTATCGAAGCTGAAACCAAGAAGCTCTCTATCTATCCTTCTTCTCTCAGTCAAAACTCAATTTCTAATGTTGTCTTTGGTAACCCTAACTACTGTCTGCTGGTAACATGATTTTGACTAGATTACTGTTCTCAAATTTTAGACTTCATTTTTTGAAAATTTTCATAGGTATGTTGTGATAGTCTTTTGTATTATTTTAATTTTTTTCTTTTTATTTTAAAGTTGTGGGGTACAATTCAGGGTTAAGTATACAAATGGTCATTGTGCAAGTACAGTCTGGGCCTCACTTTAGTCCCCACTTCACCTGGTTTGAGATGAGGTATGCTTATTGATGAGGTGTGCCCTCATCCTGCCATTGGCAATCCCTTTCTCATAATAGTATGATAATTGTTCAGGGTCTGCTTATGAGTGAGAACATGTGGTACTCAGTTTTTTGTTTCTGTGATAGATTACTCAGTATTATAGACTCTAAGTCCATCCAAGTTGTTACAAAGTTTATAATTTTATCCTTCTTTATGGCTATGTAATATTCCATTGTGCATATGTACGACATTTTTTAATCTAATCCTCTTTCAATGGGCAGTACGGATGGTTCCATGTTTTTGCTATTGTGAATAATGCTGCAATAAACATGTATATATGGGTACCTTTTTCATAAAGTGATTTCAGTTTCTCCAGATATATTCCAAGAAGGGAGGTTGTGGGGTCATAAGGAAGGTCAATTTTTAGATCTTTTAGTAACTGCCAAACTGTTTTCTACAGAGGTGGTACTTTTTTACACTCCCACCAACAGTGTTGAAGTGTTCCCTTTTCTCCACATCCTCTCCAGTATCTGCTGTTTTTTGCAATATTGATGATGACCATCCTGACTGGATTTTGGTGGTATCTCAGTGTGGTCTTAATTTTCATTTCTTTGATGATTAGTGAGGCTGAGCATTTTTTCATGTATCTGTTGGCTCCTCATATGTTTTCTTTTGAGAAATGTCTATTCATATCTATTGCCCATTTTGTAATAGGGTTGTTTTGTTTTCCAGCATGTTTAAGTTTCCTGTAGATCCTGGATGTTAGGCCTTTGTCAGAAGTACAATTGGCAAATATATTTTCCCATTCTGTGCACTGTCTGACCACTCTCTAGATGGTTTCCACAGAGGCTGCACTAGTTTACACTCCCACCAACAGTGTAGAAGTGTTCACTTTTCACCACATCCTCTCCAGCATCTGTTATCTTTTGACTTATTGACAATGGTCATTCTAACTGGAGTTAAGTGGTATCTAGTGTAGTTTTCATTTGAATCTCCTTAATGACTAGTGAGGTTGAACATTTTTTCATGTATCTGTTGACCACTCATATGTCTTCTTTTGAGAAGTGTCTGTTCATATCTTTTGCCCACTTTGTAATGGGGTTGTTTGTTTTTTCTTTTCAGCACATTTGAGTTTCTTGGAGATCCTTGATGTTAGACCTTTGTCAGGCATGGAGGTGGCAAATACTTTTTCCCATTCTGTGGGCTGTCTCCCTGCTCTCTTGATGGTTTCTTTGGTTTGCAGATGCTTGTCAGTTTAATGAGGTCCCACTTGTCTATCTTATCTCTTATGGACCATGCGTTTCGGGTTTCGGCCAGGAATTGGATGCCAGTTCCAACTTCCGTAAGTGTGGGTCCTGCATTTTCTAAAGTTCTTACGGTTTGAGGCTTTACATTTAGGTCTCTGATCCATTTAGAGTCAATTTTTGTGTATAGAGTTAGATAGGGGTCCTGTTTGAATCTTCTACATGTGGTCAGCCAGTTTTCCCAGCATCATTTACTGAATAGGCTCTCCTCTCCCCAGTGGTCGTTGTTGGAGACTTTATCAAAGATGAATTCGTTGAGAAATTGAGGCTTTGCTTCCAGAATTTCTACCCTGTTCCATTGGTCTATATGCCTGTTTTTGTACCAATACCAAGTTGTTTTGATTATTGTAGCTTTATAGTAAAGTTTGAAGTCTGGTATTGTTATACCTCTTGCTTTGTTTTTGTTTTTGTTTTTTTTTTCCTTTTTGGGGTTTCTTTTGCTGAGGATTGTTCTGGCTATTCTTGGTCATTTGTGTTTCCATATGAATTCCTGTATTGTTTTTTCTAGGTCTGAGAAGAATGTTGCTGATAATTTGATGGGTATTGCATAAAATCTGTAGATTGTCTTAGGTAAGATGGACATCTTCACAATGTTGATTCTTCCAATCCTTGAGGGTGGGATATTTTTCCACTTGTTTGTGTCATCTTTGATTTCTTTGAGCAGTGTTTTGTAGTTTTCATTGTAAATGTCTTTCACATCTCTGGTTAGGAAGATGCCAAGGTATTTCATTCTTTTTTTGTGCCTATTGTAAATGGATTGTGCTTTTTATTTGGGTTTCTGTTTGTTTATTACTGGTGTAAAGAAATGTAATTGACTTTTGGACATTTATTTTATACCCTGAGACTTTGCCAAAGTCCTTTATCAGTGCAAGGAGACTTTTGACAGATTCTCTTGGGTTTTCAGGTACACAATCATGTCATCTGCAAAGATAGCTTGGCTACCTCTAGCCAGAACTTCCAATACTATATTGAACAGGAGGGGTGAGAGTGGGCATCCTTGTCTTGTTTCTGTTTTCCGGGGAAATGGTTCCAATTTTTGTCTGTTTAGGAGTATGCTGGCTGTGGATTTCTCTTAGATCGCTTTTACTATTTTGAGGTGTGTTCCATGTATGCCTAGATGTTCAAGGGCTTTTAGCAAGAAGAGTTTTCTTATGATAGAGGCAATTTCCTGGATTAGTTTTAGTCTATTTAGGGTCTTAATTTCTTCTTGTTTCAACCCTGGAAATTGTGTAATGTCAGAAAGTCCCACATTTCATTTAGGCATTTAAGTTTATTTCTATACAAGTGTACATAGTAATCTCTGATTCTTTTGTATTTCTACAGGGTCAGTTGTGAATTGATCTTTTGCATTTCTGATTGCATTTATTTGGGCTTTTTCTCTCTTTTTCTTGATCAATCTGGATAGGGGTTCATCAAACTTGTTTATCCTTTTTATTCTTTCAAAAAAACAGATTTCTGTTTTGTTGATTTTTTTCTGATATTTTTGTCTTCTATGTCCTGTATTTGGGCTTTTATATTGATGATCTGGATTCTTTTGCTGAAGTTAGGATTTTGGTGGTCTTGCTTCTCAACTCCCTTAGGTTATTTGTTAAGCTGTTACCTCGTGATATTTCCATTCTTCATGTGTGTTCATAGAGGTATGAATTCCTCGCTTAGTGCTTCTTTCATGGCATCCCGGATTTTAGTAAGATGTTTCTTCATTTTCATTTGTTTCCAGGAATCCTTTAATTTCATTTTGATTTCTGTGTTGACCCAGTTGTCATTCAGCATCATGTTGTTTAGTGTTCACATCTTTGTAGGTTTGGTGGGAACTTTGTGTTGATATTTATTTTTATTTTTATTCCACTATGATCTGAGAAGGTGCATGACAGTATTTCAGTCTCATGAAATTTGTTTATGCTTGATTTATGGCTGAGGATGTGGTCAATCTTAGAGAACATTCCATGTGGTGATGAGTAGAATGTATATTCCATGGTTGTTGGGGGGAATATTCTGTAGATATCTACTGAGTTCATTTGGTCAAGTACCAAGTGGGGGGTCTGGAGCTCCCTGTTGATTTTTTGCCTCAATGATCTGTCTAGGATTGTTAATGAGGTATTTGTTTCCAGCTATGATAGTGTTACAGTCAATATCTTTTTTTAGCTTTGCCTAGAAGCTGCCTTATGAAAGTTGGCACTCCTGTGTTGGGTGCATATATGTTTAGGATGGATATTTCTTGTTGTTGTGTTGAACATTTTATCATTATGTAGTGGCCTTCTATATCTTTTTAATTTTGATAGTTTGAATGGTATTTTATCTGATATTAAGAATGCAATTCCTGTTTTCTTTTGTGTTCACCTGAAAATTCATTTTTCATCCTCTTACTATGAGTCTGTGAGTGTCCTTTCTGATGAGATGAGTCTCCTGCAAACAGCATATTGCTGTATCATTTTTTTAAAATCCAGTTTTCCATTCTATATCTTTTCAGTGGTGCATATAGTCCATTTGCATTTGGCTAATTAGTGAGATGTGAGAGTTTAACCCTGTCATGAGTTTTGTATAGAGTTTGTTGTTGCCATTTGTTTGTTTATTTGTTGGCTTTTTTGATTTGGGAGTTGATTTATTTGTGTTTTCAATCTTTTTTCTGCATTCTTGGGAAGAACATGGCCATTCTTTTTTTCTCTCTCTTCTGTGTTTAATACTTTGTTACATATTTCTTGTAGAGCTGGTCTGGAGGCATCACAAACTCTTAGGGATTGAATGTCTGGGAAGGATTTTAATGGAACTTAGCTTGGTTGAAATTGTTTACCTTTGAGAACTTTGAAAATTGAACTCCAGTGTCTCCTAGCTTGTAGTATGTCTGTAGATAAATCTGCTACTATTCTAATTGGTCTTCCCTAGTAGTCTCTGAGCTTTCTTTTGTTAACTTTAGGATATTTTCTTTTATTCCTACTTTGTGTAAGTGAATTACTATGTATCTAGGAATTGGTCATCTCATTTGATATCTTGCATGTGTTCTCTAAATCTCTTGTGTTTGAATGATCACATCTCTGATAAAGTGAGGGAAGTTTTCTTGGATAATTTCATGAAATGTTTGTTCCAGCATGTTCTCTGTCTCTCTATTTGCCTCAATGATTCAAATTAATCATGGATTTGGCCTCTTTTTATAATCGTTCATCTCTTGGAGACTTTGTCTAGTCTTTTTAAGCTTCTTTTTTATGTTGTTAACAGTTTAGGTTAGTTCCATATTTTGTCCTCCATCTCTGAGATTCTTTCTTCTGCTTGGTTAATTCTGCTTTCCATGCTTATCAATTTGTTATTTATTTTGTTTACTGTATTTTTTATTTCCATCATCTCAGTTATCAACTCCTTCATCCTTTCCTCTCGTCTCTCCTCATTTCTATGCATTCTTTCTATTAAAATCTTGATATCTGGGTTTGTGGTGTGAGAACTGTCATTCTGGGGGCTCTTTATTGTTTGAGTTTCGAAGTCTGCATTCTCTGTTGCTGTCTTCCGAGGGATCTATATGGGACCTGTGTTCTTACATTAGTTCATCTTCATTTGTGAAGGCTTTCCTCCCCCTTTTCCCCCTTGTTTAATTATGTTGTTCAGTGATAGAGGAGAAAGCTTTCAGTTCTTTTTGCTCAATCTCTTATTCTTCCTTTTGCTGATCCTCTGGATTTATTCAATTTTGACTGGGGTTATGGTGCTGTGCTTTTTTGCAGGTTTGGGATTTGATTAAGGGGAGAACTGTTGTTCAGAAGCTATCTGCAGATCTCAGTACCTGCTGAAGCTGTGTGGGCCCCCTAGAACCCACCTCCCACAGTCTTACAATTTGTTCATGCAGTGATTGGTATATGTTTGCCCCCTGAAAGCAAAATGAGTTTTTTTTTAAGGAAAAGAATGGAAAAAGGAAGGTGGGAGATGAAAGGAAGGCGAAATGTGAGAAGAAGAGGGAAAATAGACAGGCACACCAATTAACAAATAGACAAAGAAACAAGCAAAGCAGAAAAAGAAAACACAATCATACAAACAAAACCCTGTTGGTGTACTCATCCTCAAAAATACCCATAGGCAAACAAAAAAAAATCTAAAAAATAAAATAAAATAAAATAACAAAGCAAAGCTAGTACAAAAACATCAACAAAAACAAAAAGAGAGAAAAAAAGAGCTCGCTCTGTGGCTGAGTCTGAATGCTAAGTTCCTTTTCCAATCCATGCCACTGCTTTTGGCTGCTGCTACCACACTAGGGAGCAGCTCCATTCTCCAGCCTGTCTCCTCTATTCTCAGTGCAAGCCAGCGGGGTTGCTCTCAGTGTGGGTCAAATGTCCCATGGACTGCTGTGGGAGGAGAGTGAATCAGATCTGGATTCATCTGACTCATCTGCTGCTGCTACTGTTGCCAAGTGTCCCACTCAGATCAGACATGTCTGTGCTTAGTCCAGTATGGGGGAAGGATGTCTGTCTCTCCATGTCTGATGACTAATTCCAGACGGGTGCAGAGATAGCCTCTGGGTCTCAGGTTGGAAGTTGGACAGAACTGGGTAGGTAACCGCAGGTCTCTGCCTTGTCCTGGGACAGAGAAAATGGTGGAAGTTGGCATCTCCTCATTGGTGGGGGGGCTCAGTTCTCGATTTCTTCACTGTTCCATCTCCATAGTTCCTGCTGCTAGCAGCTGTCCTGCTGCCACAGGTGATGGTGTGGGTCAGGTACTGAGGATCAGCTGATTTCTGCTGCCTCCTCCCAAGAGACTCCTGAGAATGGCAGACAATCCCGTGCACCAGGGGCTCCAATCTCAGGGCAGTGGTGTGTTGCAGTCACCTCCAGAAGAGAACTCTGGGTGCTTGAATCTGAGTGTCCCTCCCAGGCAGACTTTTACTCATCCACCGGCACACATCCATCCACTCATGCAGACAGTCTAATGGACACTGGCTTGTGCAGAGACTCCCATACTCCAACCAGTTCCATCACCATCTTCTCATTTAAATGTATTATTTTAAAAGTGAAGAACATTTTAGATTTAGTGTGTGTCTATTCAACTTTAGGAGTCTTGTAAGAACTTACTCATTTTAGCAGAAAATAGCCCGGGTTGTCTACCAACTTTTCCTGAACTCCATGCTCTGTGTCCTACCCAAAATAAAAGGCTTATGATGAAAAAATAATTACGTTCAATGTAATGAAAACCAATGCTAAGTCTCTGCTATTGTCTTTGACAAATATAAAAAAAATGGATTTGATTATATAGTGATTTAGTATCTGGGAATATTAAGAGATACACACTTTGACACTTGGAGTGCTATTCTGGATCAACTTATTAGGCAGACATATTCTTAGAAAGACGTTCTTATTAATGTTGAGAAGCATCTGTTTCCAGAAATGGAGAATATCAAATTACTTATTGTGCATTTTTCTTATCTGCATAATAGAATCAGTTAGTGATAACCACTCACTACTGGAATCCTTTGCCACTACATTTCTACATGATATGCAGACTTACATAAATATGTAGTTATTTTCTGATTGTAGAAAATCAAAACATTGCTTTTTTACAATAAACATAATGTTTCTTTATTTTTCAGTCAATAATTTAATTATGGCTTTGTGGTACACCACGTTTGGGTGGTTTATAACCTCATTGATCTGTTGGGCTTTCCCCACAGTGGTTTTTCAAAGGTTCTTGGGGTCAGGATGTTTCCCCTGGCAAGCAGGTACCTGTCACTCCATGATCCCAGCCCATGTCATCAGTGCACCAATTGGTGGCTCTAGTTTGACACTGTACACACAAGAAGCTATGTCAAGGCTGAAAGCTCTGGAACTTGATTCCTCCGAGGTTCTGCTACTTTTTGGTGCTACCAGGATTAATTCATTGATACTGATATTCACGGGACCACACACCTTTTTCTCCTCCAGCCTAGATTATTTTTCCATATTTCTATACAAAGCATGCATATAGAATTCTCATAGACTGAATTCAAAAAATGTGGTACATATACATGATGGAATATTACACAGCCATAAAGAAGGACAAAATTATGAACTTTGCAGCAACTTGGATGGATTTAGAGTCTGTTATACTCAGTGATCTATCACAGAAACAAAGAACCTAGTACCATATGTTCTCACTCATAAATAGACCCTGAACAATTATCATAATATTGCAAGAAAGGGATTAGCAGTAGTGGGAAATTCCACATTTCATCAATAAGGGTACCTGATCTCAAGCCAGGTAACATGGGGACCAAAGTGAAGCCCAAACATTACCTGAACAATGACCATTTTTATACCTAACACCACATCTTTAAAATTAAAATTTAAAAAAATGACTCTGAGAGTAGGTGAGATGATCCTGTGAAAGAACAGAAGGTGAAGAATGGAAGCCTGGAATTGTATATGGGTAAATATTGTGAATGAAAGAACATCACTTTTAAAACTTGACAAGGGCATACAAAGAGAAGATAGAGAATGACATCTTAGAGCAAGCATCTCTCAACTTTTGGTATAAAGGACAGCCTCCTTACTCCATTGTTAAGGCTTTATGTGATGACGAGAAGGCCCAAATGTAGACAAAGGTTGTAAGATATTGGAAAAGAAGAAGGCTCTACTGCCAGTAGAGCCTTATCCAAAAAATTATCTTTGACTTATCATAGCTTCTTAATAGATTACATAGCATCTACAGTTCTCTTTATCCCATGAAGATTTATTACTGAACACCCCCAAAGTCAAGAGCTACCCAAGAAAAGGGATGTACCAGTAACAAATGCCTTTTTTTCTAAAAACTGCTATGGTATGACATAATTTTGTTTGGATTATAAACTGCAGTATTTGTTATATTTGATTCTGGGATTTAAATTTGTAGTTCTATAGTAAAGATAATGTTTTATTTTATTTTTTATTTTTATTTTGAAATTGTGAGGTACAATTCAGGGTTAGTTATCCAAATATTCATTGTGCAGGTACTGTTGTTAATGAGGTGTGCCTCCTTCCCCAGGCAGATATCCACTACTGTCAATCCCACCTCTCTGCCCTCCCTTCCCCCACCCTGCCATTTCTGGCTACCATCAATCCTTTTCTTATAGTATTATGGTAGTTGTTCAAGGTACACTTATGAGTGAGAACATGTGATACTCAGATCTTTGTTTCTGTGAAAAAACACTCAGTATTATAAACTCTAATTCTATTCAAGTTGCTGCAAAGTTCATGATTTTGTTCTTATTTGTGGCTGCCTTATATTCCATCGTGTATATGTACCACATTTTCTTATCCAGTCCTCTTTTGATGGGCAGCACGATTGGTTCCATGTTCTTGCTATTGTGAACAATGCTGTGATAAACATACGTCTGCAGGTATCTTTTTTATAGAGTGTTTTAAATATTTTGCTCTCATGTAAGTGCAAATCAACACATACACACACAACCTCTCACTCTCCCTCTCTCTCTCTCTCACACACACACACACACACACACACACACACACACACACATACACACACACACACCGACCAGAATACAGTATAAGAGATACCAGGCAAGAGATATAGGAAAGAGGAGTCATTGGCAACAATGGAAGGGACAAGAACAAAGGTCCAAAGAGAGGGCAGCAGAGAGGGAGGAAGGCTGAGTTGAACGGATAAGCAAAAACAAGCTTCTAGGCTAAAGCTGACTGGAAGCTGAGCAAGTGTTCAGAAAGTCCCTGGAATGTTATAGAATAAAGGGAATAAAGGCTGAGAAAGGTGGAATGACTTTGCAGAATCACACAAGGGCTTTTCCAAGGTGTTATGAAGGGAGGTAAGGACAGAGAGAGCAGCTTGAAGCCAAGGAGCCAAGGGAAAGTCCAGAAGTCAGGGCTGGAGGGAAATGAAAGGAGAGGTAGAAGGCTCAGGGCACCAGAGGCACATTTTTCTAAGAAATCCAGATTGATGAGAAAGAGATTTGTCAGTTGGAAGAGAGAGGAAGTCACCATAAGGTACGAAGAAAAGATTTACTGAAATCAGAGTTCAAACACCAGCTCTGCAAGTCAGAAGTTGCATCTCCCAGTAAAATGCTGCTTCTGTCATTTCAATTGTTAGCAATTCTCTTCCCTGGCAGTGACAGTGAGGATTATAAGGGTCCCTCTGGCAGCTCCCAGCACTGGTGCAGAGTCTGGATGAAAGCAAGCTGAATTTACCCAGGTGCATGTGAACACTAAGGGTCTAGGTTCTCCTGTATCTAACCCTTTTCCACCATCCTGAGGTTGGGGCTGGAGCCTGAAACCCTGAGGCAGTCAAATGTGTCAGGCTTTGTGTATTCTCCAGACTCTAGGTTCTTGTTGTCTGAGTCATTTGCACTTCTACTCTTTCTTGTACCCTCTTGTTTTTTTCCCTTTCTCTTCACCATCTTGCCCTTCCTCTCTTCACAGTCTTCCAGGAGCTGATCTCTTTCCATCTCTTCCAGATCTCATCCTCTTTTAACAGTTATTGGGCACAAAATCAAGGCTCAGGCTGATTGGATGATTTGAAGATCCATGAATGGGATAGTGACTCAGGCACTACCAAATTCCTGAATCCCTGATATATAGGCAACTCCAGTGAAAATGAAGTGAGTGAGTTGTTGGAGCTATTCAGAGTCTATCCCTTTGGATTCATTCAAGAAGTACAGGACCATGCCAGTGAATGGCAGCTGCAATGTGAGTCCACTACTACCGGGAGCCACAATCACTAGTAAAAGTAAGGTAAAAGGGACCTGAAAACAGAAAAACACCGGCTGGGAGCAAGGCCCCAGTAAGATGCGGCCATGACGGAGGCAAAGCCCCATGGATCCTGTTGACGGACCTTCC